>NC_058085.1:5110389-5410389 GCF_014858855.1 Bufo gargarizans
GACACTTCAGTGTGACACACGGACATCTTATCTTCCTCACTTTTCTATCATCATCCCCCAACCTGGAGTCCCCACAGTGTTATCCTGCTGCTCGCTGTGCCCCCCAATACCACAAATACTATCCTGAAGAAACATTAGTGCCCCCATAGTAACAGTGCTCCTCATAGTCCCACCAATAGTAATTCCCTTCTAGAGTGTCCTCATTAGTAATACTGCCCCCCCACACTGCCTCACATTATGTAATTTGTCCCCCACACTGCCCTACATTATGTAATTTGCCCCCCACACTGCCTCACATTATGTAATTTGTCCCCCACACTGCCCTACATTATGTAATTTGCCCCCCACACTGCCTCACATGTAATTTGCCCCCCACACTGCCCCACATTATGTAATTTGCCCCTCACACTACCTCACATTATGTCATTTGTCCCCCACACTGCCCCACACGATGTAATTTGCCCCCTACACTGCCTCACATTATGTAATTTGCCCCCATACTGGCTCACATTATGTAATTTGCCCCCCACACTGCCCCACATTATGTAATTTGCCCCCCACACTGCCCCACATTATGTAATTTGCACCCCACACTGCCTCACATTATGTAATTTGCCCCCCACACTGCCTCACATTATGTAATTTGCCCCCCACACTGCCCCACATTATGTAATTTGTCCCCCACACTGCCCCACATTATGTAATTTGTCCCCCACACTGCCTCACATTATGTAATTTGCCCCCCCACACTGCCCCACATTATGTAATTTGCACCCCACACTGCCCCACATTATGTAATTTGCACCCCACACTGCCTCACATTATGTAATTTGTCCCCCACACTGCCCCACATTATGTAATTTGCACCCCACACTGCCCCACATTATGTAATTTGCCCCCCACACTGCCCCACATTATGTAATTTGTCCCCCACATTGCCTCACATTATGTAATTTGCCCCTCACACTGCCTTACATTATGTAATTTGCCCCTCACACTGCCTTACATTATGTAATTTGCCCCCACACTGCCGCACGTTATGTAATTTGCCCCCCACATTGCCCCACATTATGTAATTTGCCCCCCACACTGCCCCACATTATGTAATTTGCCCCTCACACTGCCCCACATTATGTAATTTGCTCCCCACACTGCCCCACATTATGTAATTTGCCCCCCACACTGCCCCACATTATGTTGTTTGCCCCCCACTAAGTAATTTGCCCCCACACTAAGTAATTTTGCCCCCAGACTGCCCTCCATTATGTAGTTTGCCCCCCCCCCCCCCCGTACTTGTGTCGCTGATCCTGTACAGTCTGTACTTGCCGGCTGCGCGAGCATGAGTTCAGTTAGGTTCAGTGTCTTCGGCGCGCAATCCCATCCTGCGGCGCGTGATCCAGCGAGACCCATGACCTCCCGAGGTGGGTCTCGCGGGATCACGCGCCGAAGTGACTAAACTCATGCTCGCACAGCCGGCAAGTACAGGATCAGATCAGCGACACAAGTACAAGGGGGCGGGTGCTAGTGGTGTTGGGAACTTGGGTCCGGCGGGTGACACACCATCAGACTGGTGTCACCCGGTGCGGCCCCCACCCGCCGCACCCACCTCGCAACGCCATTGGCAGACAGACTCCAGAGCGCTGGCGCCCCCAGCAAGAGTGCGCTCTACGCGGTGGCCGACTCTGCTTATGGGTGGCACCGGCCCTGGGTCTGCCGGACCAAGGTTCTGTGGGTATGGTTGGTAACTGTGCACTTCTGCTGGTAGCTTGGTGGTAATGCAATGGCCTCATATCAGTGTTCAAGGAGTTAATGTGAGGTGGGATTCAGTTGTGCCGAATCCAGGAGAGAAGTACACGATGTAAGCAGTACATGAGACTTTGCTCTAGATCAGCGGGGGGTGGTCACCAGGAGGGGTATAGGAGGACACAGCTGCCGCAAGGTTCATAAAAGCAGCGTGTCACTATTGTCACTAGTTGAGAGGTTATGGCGGAATCAGTAGTTATAATCAGATGGTAAGCCAGAAGCGGACAATCAGGTCCGTCCATAGAAATCGCTCAGGGTAGAGCCTGGATACAAACACAATTCAGGTGAGCTTCGCAGTACAGCGGCAGCCTTTCATTCCCCGTCCAGATCTAGGTTTGATTCGGCATCAGACACACTGACTGGTCCCCTTGACAGCACTTTTCAGGTCAGCATGGAGACCCTCCAAGCATCATTTGGCATGGTGGTTTAGCTGGGGGAGCTCCTGCAGTTAAAGGGAACCTGTCACCGGGATTTTGTGTATATAGAGCTGAGGACATGGGTTGCTAGATGGCCGCTAGCACATCCCCAATACCCAGTCCTCATAGCTCTGTGTGCTTTTATTGTGGAAAAAAAAACATTTGATACATATAGAAACCTAGAATGTGTCGGCAGATAAGAACCATTTGGCCCATCTAGTCTGCCCAATATACTGAATACTATGGATAGCCCCTGGCCCTATCTTATATGAAGGATGGCCTTATGCCTATCCCATGCATGCTTAAACTCCTCCACTGTATTTGCAGCTGCCACTTCTGCAGGAAGGCTATTCCATGCATCCACTACTCTCTCAGTAAAGTAATACTTCCTGATATTACTGTTAACCCTTTGCCCCTCTAATTTATAATGATGTCCTCTTGTAGCAGTTTTTCTTCTTGTAAATCTTCTCTCCTCTTTTACCTTGTTGATTCCCTTTATGTATTTAGCAGTTTCTCTCATCTCCCCTCTGTCTCGTCTTTCTTCCAAGCTGTACATGTTAAGGTCCTTTAACCTTTCCTGGTAAGTTTTATCCTGCAATCCATGTACTAGTTTAGTAGCTCTTCTCTGAACTCTCTCCAGAGTATCGATATCCTTCTGGAGATATGGTCTCCAGTACTGCGCACAATACTCCAAATGAGGTCTCACTAGTGCTCTGTAGAGCGGCATGAGCGCCTCCCTCTGTCTACTGGTAATGCCTCTCCCTATACACCCCAGCATTCTGCTAGCATCTCCTGCTGCTCTATGACATTGTCTGCCTACCTTTAAGTCTTCTGAAATAATGACCCCTAAATCCCTTTCCTCAGATACTGAGGTTAGGACTGTATCACTGATTGTATATTCTGCTCTTGGGTTTTTACGTCCCAGGTGCATTATCTTGCACTTATCAACATTACATTTTAGTTGCCAGATTTTTGACCATTCCTCTAGTTTTCCTAAGTCCTTTCCATTTGGTGTATCCCTCCAGGAACATCAACCCTGTTACAAATCTTTGTGTCATCAGCAAAAAGACACACCTTACCATTGAGGCCTTCTGCAATTTCACTGGTAAAGATATTAAACAATATGGGTCCCAGAACAGATCCCTGAGGTACCCCACTGGTAACAAGACCTTGGTCTGAATATACTCCATTGACTACAACCCTCTGTTGTCTGTCCCTCAGCCACTGCCTAATCCATTCAACAATATGGGAGTCCAGGCCCAAAGACTGCACTTTATTGATAAGCCTTCTATGTGGGACAGTATCAAAAGCCTTACTAAAGTCTAGATAAGCGATGTCTACTGCACCTCCGTCATCTATTATTTTAGTCACCCAATCAATAAAATCTATAAGATCAGTCTCCCTTGTCATGGTTTGAATCTCTCTGTGACAATGGCCACATCCATCTGCCTCCCAGCCAAGCTCTTGAACTAATCCCTGCTTACCTCATTTGCAAAGCCAATCAGAGGGAGTTTTACAATTTACCAATTGAAAGAGGTGTTTCAACTGTCAATATAAATATATGTGGGGCATTCAATAAAGATTTTGTCAGTTTGAACTCACATACAGCCTGACTGGTGTTAGTTCTGTGCGAATTAAAACGACACGAGCGGTCCTTTGAGGCCGGATCATCAACGGCGGAACCAGCAGATATTGTGGTCACATCAGGGAGTGCCGTGAGAGCAGAATAGATTGAGCAGGGACTCGTTACATTGGTGGCAGCGGTGGGATTGGCTCTCCAGTTACTGGGACACTCCAAATCACAACTAGGAATGACCAGCTACGCAGCCTGCAGGAGAGACACGCTGAAAGATTTAGAGAGCCGAGGAGGGATCGCTGGGACAAAGAACAAAGCCACCTTGATCAGTGAGTTAGCTGAGATGGATCAGAGGGATGGTGCTGCTGGACCTCGGTCCGTGGAAGACTTGTTTCAGCAACGAGTTAGAGAGCAGTTGGCATTATATGGTGTCAACCCATCCGAGAACGCCATACAGAATGCCATCAGAGACATCCAGCTGCAGGATGAGCGACAAGAGAGAGAACTAGAGCGACAAGAGAGAGAATTGGAGCGACAACATGAGTGGAGAATGGCGGAAATACGGCGATCAGAGACAGCACCTAGAGATACAGCACCTGTCCGTAAGTTGCCCTTTCACGCATTTAAATTATTTAAGTAAGGAGAGGAGGAAAAAGAACAGTTCCTCCAGGACTTTGAGAGACTGTGCCAGATACATAAAGTGCCGTCCCAAGATCGGGTCGCCTTACTGGCGAGTAACCTAACTGGCAAAGCTGCGGATGCGTATCGGGCTATGGAGGATGAGGACGCCATGGATTATAACCGGGTAAAAGAAGCCCTGCTAGCCCGATTTGCCATTACCCCTGAAGCCAGCCGGATTAAGTTTCGAGAATCCCGGAAACAAGGCAACCTAACCTACGTGGAGTGGGCACATCGTCTGCAGCGGAACCTCAAGGGCTGGTTCCAGGGAAGCCATGCTAATACCATAGAGGACATCACCCAGCTAGTTCTCTTAGAGCAGTTCTTTGACCACACGCCTCCGATAGTACGGGATTGGGTGCGAGATAAGAGGCCACAGACGGTACAGCAAGCAGCGACTTTGGCCGATGAATATCTGGACTCTCGGAGATCCATTGGAAGCCAGCGCTATCCATTACCACAGCCCAGTGTACCAACCTCGAGACCAACTCCAGTATCTCAGTGGGCTGCCTCTAGACCCTTAGCCCGATCAAAACCTTCTACCGGGCCTAAGTGCTATACATGTAATCAGACGGTTCATCTGCAGCGTTATTGCCCTAACCGATCCCCGAGGTACCAAGAGACTGCCCAGTTATCCAGGTCGGCGACTTATTGCCTCCAGAACGAGGCCAACCCTCTAGATGTTCAGGAAGAGTTTGGTGAGCTGTTCAAGGCTGATCCCGTCCAGGCCGCAGCTGAAGATAATCGGCAACACCATCGTCAGGCGGTATGGGTTAATGGGCAGCCGGCCCAGGGATTTTGTGATTCCGGGGCTACAATTACCCTTATTCAGCCTCACATGGTTCCTCAGTCGGGCCGAACCGGCCAGACTGTGGCAGTCAGGGTAGCAGGGGGCAAGGTGCTGCGTTTATCCACCGCCAGAGTTCACCTGAATTGGAGCTCAGGGAAGCGACAAGTGCGAGTAGGGATACTCCGTGAGTTACCCACGGAAGTACTTTTGGGGAACGACTTGGGGAATTTGCACCAGAGACCGCCATGGCCGTGACCACCCGACAACAAAGCCACCTACAAGGCAACTCCACTCCTATGGGAACCCAGGTAAGACCAAGTCCTCCCACGTTACCCCGACTTGACAACCCCATGTCCTGGGATTCTCCTTCAGATGTTAGGCAAGAAACCCGGAGAGACCCTACTTTAGTGTGCTATCGGGACAGGGCGGGCAAAGATCCAGGGGGATTAGGGGAAGACAGAATAGAGTGGGAGGGAGGGCTTCTTTATCGTTACACTAAAGGGGTGGGCAACGGGAATTGCGGGGGCCCCCCAAACAGCTAGTCGTACCCCAGAAATACAGACAGGAGCTATTGAGGCTGGGACATTTAGGGATAGCTAAGACCCGGAGTCGGTTGTCTCGTGCTTTCTTCTGGCCTAGGTTACATGCAGAGGTACGAGAATACTGCCGGACCTGTGAGACTTGCCAGAGGGTAGGAAAGGCGGGATTTCATCCAAAAGTATCTCTGCACCCCATGCCGATAATTAGGGAACCCTTTAGCCGGATAGCAGCAGACATTATTGGCCCACTGGCCCGCCCCAGTGCCACTGGGAAGAAGTATATTCTTACAGTGGTGGATTACGCCACCCGCTACCCGGAAGCTATTCCCCTATCCAATAGCCAGACTGACACGGTAGCTGATGCCTTACTGTGGGTGTTTACTAGGGTAGGACTTACCCAGGAGATATTGTCTGATCAAGGAAATCAGTTCACCGCCGAGCTGACCCAGCAGCTCTGGCGCCTCTGTGGAATTAAAACCCTCCAGAGCGCACGGGCTGTGCGAGAGATTTAACAGGACCCTAAAACAGCTACTTCGGGCCTTCTTGGACAGTAGGAAGGATTGGGAGAAATATCTTCCCCACCTACTGTTCGCCTACAGGGAGGTACCTCAAGAGTCCACAGGGTTTTCACCATTTGAGCTGTTATATGGGCGAAGGGTTAGGGGACCCTTAGACTTAGTGAGGGCCCAGTGGGAAGGGGGAGAGAATCTGGAAGGCCTCCCCATCCTTAGTTACGTCTTGGAACTCAGGGATCGACTGCGGGAACTTAACGAGCTAGTCCATGAGAATATGCAATCAGCCCAGAGTCAGCAGAAAGTTTGGTATGATCGATCTGCTTGGAATCACACTTTTTGTGTCGGACAGAAGGTCCTAGTACTAAAACCCTTGAAGCAAAATAAATTACAGGCCTCCTGGCAGGGCCCCTATCAGGTGGTAAAACAGCTGTGCGACACAAGAATTAAGAGGACATTCCACATCAATATGATGAAGGCCTATCACGAGAGGGCTGAGGCAGTAGCTGCCATATGCGCTCCTGCCACTGGGGACTCTGAATACCTGCCGATGCTGGAGCTTCCTGCAGTCAGTAACCGTTCTGGGGGGGTGGAAGATGTTCAGTTAGGAGATGGGTTATAACCCCAGGAACAAGAACAGGTCAGGGAATTACTCCAGGACCGGAAAAAGATGTTCTCAACACTCCCTGGATACACTCACTTGGCAGTGCACAAGGTGGAGACCCTCGGGCAGAAGCCCCTGAGACAATCAGCCTATAGGATTCCCGGAGCTGTGCAAGAAAGGATGAGAGCAGAGATTAGGGAGATGCTTGAGTTAGGGGTGATCGAACCATCAGCAAGCCCCTGGGCTTCCCTTGTAGTATTAGTCCCAAAACGGGATGGCACGACCCGATTTTGTGTGGACTATAGGGGACTGAATGACTGTACTGTGACAGACGCCTACCCCATGCCCCGAGTGGACGAATTGTTGGACAAAATAGCTCAGGGACATTATCTGACGACTATTGACCTGTGTAAGGGCTACTGGCAGATTCCCCTGGAGGCGGACGCCATTCCAAAGTCGGCCTTCATCACCCCGTTTGGCCTTTACCAGTTCTGGGTAATGCCATTCGTGGCATGGTCTGCAGGATTTTGCATGCACGTATCTTGATGACATCGCAATCTATAGCCAGACATGGGAGGAGCATCTCAGACACCTGGGCATAGTGCTAGACAGTGGCGTCGCCGGGGGGGGGGGGGGGGGGGCAGAGGGGGCCACGGCCCCCCCTACATCAAGCTGTGCCCCCCCCAACTAAATTGTCCCCCATTCATTTTGGTAATAGTTGGTCTATGCTGCGCTGCTGTGCACTGTGTAGGCACTAGGCAGCCCTACCGGACATCTTCTTCACATCTGATGATCTGAGTCTCGGACTCGGTGCAGTTGCGGTCTCACTCTCTAGTCTCCACCCACCGCCGCCGCGGTCTTCAGTCGGCGCAGGCGCACTGAGAGGAGGACGCTCGCTCGGCCGCTCCATCCTCAATGCGCCTGCGCCGATGACGTTACATCTACACCCGGCGCAGGCGCACTGAGGAAGGAGCGGCCGAGCGAGCGTCCTCCTCTCAGTGCGCCTGCGCCGACTGAAGACTGGTACAGCGCAGGCACCAGATTTTGAACGCAGACAGGGCCAGCCAGAAGACAAGCACGTTCGCTGGCCCTGTCAATCAAAATGAGGAGGGGGCGTCTTTATGAAAGGAGGATGCGGCCGCCCTACTTGCTGGTAGAGAGCTCATTTACATATTATAAAAGTCAGTTTTTTGAAGAAACTACCCAACCAAAATGAGTAAGAGCACTATATATTAATATATCGCATTATAAGGAATTTAAGTTGGCAAAAAAAATAATATGACTTTAGTGGGGTGACAGAAGCCCTTTAACCCCTTAAGGACACATGACGTACGGCATGTTTCCCGAGTCCTTAAGGACACATGACGTACCGGTACGTCATGGCTTTAAATAGCGATGCCGGCGCCGCGGGGGTTAATCGGAACGGGATGCCGGCTGAAATCATTCAGCCGGCATCCTGTAACAATGCAGGGGGGGTCATTTGACCCCCCCGCATCGACGATCGCAGAAAACCGCAGGTCAATTCAGACCTGCGGTTTTCTGCGTTTCCGGCCCATTCGGGTGTCCTGTGACCCGATGAACCGGAAAAAGACTGCGATCGGTGGCGTAATTATACACCACCTATCGCAGTCCGAGGATTTGGAGAGGCGGTGCTGGCTCTGGTGCTGAATGCCGCTGTCCAGGGTGCTGATTGGTGCAGGGGAGAGAGGCGCGAGATTCAAACTTCCTGCGCTCCTCTCTCCCCTCCTCTTCCTGTCCAGCACCCTGACCGTGCAGCATCGTCCAGCACCAGCTCCTGTGTCCCCCTAATCGGCATCCATCATCCTCCTGCACCCATCGCCACCCAGGTAGGTTAGGGTCAGTGAGGGAGAGGCACCTTTAGGCAGGGATAGAAGGGAAAAGTTAGAAAAAAAAAAGCACATTTATTCTAAACTTTTTTTGTTTCAGCTTTCAGACCCCAGACCCCCCCCTGCCACTTGCCCCCTCGCATCCCCCCACCACCAGACCCTTCCCCCACCACCACTTATTTTTTTTTCTGCGTGCGCTGACTGGCCGGCACTTTTTAGCGTCCGTCCACTGTTAGCGCATCGCCCGCCCCACCACCCCACCGACCGCTGATCAGCGTTGAACCGCTGATCAGCAAGTTTGAACTTTTTTTTTTTTCTAACACTTGCCCATTTTTTTTGCCTGGACTTTTTAGTACGTGAACACCCGTGCCCCCACACACACGCACATAGAATAAAGGTTTACACGCACGCACATACACACGCACACACACACACCCATGGCCCGCCGGGTGTTCTCGGCCGAGGAGGCATATGCCCAGATTGCCTCCGACTCTGAGAGCCCCAGTGAGGATGAGGATGACCCTACGTTCCTTTTGTCATCCGCATCCTCCTCATCATCATCGGATGACGATGAGCCACCAAGGCAGCGGAGACGCCGCCAGGCGGAGCCAGGGGCCCCACATGCTAGGGATCCTGTGGCCCACCCTAGTACGAGCCGCCCTGGGGTTCGTACTGGTTTCCCGGCCCACCAAATAAGTTCACCGGAGCCCCCTGCCGATGAACTTAGCTGGTGTCCCCCAGTGGACTTTGAGCCTGAGATTCCGGATTTCGCTGGCAATCCTGGAATCCAGATTCCCACAGTGGGGTTTACTGAAATTGACTTTTTTAGTTTTTTTTTCAGTAACCCACTGGTGAATTTGATGGTGGAGCAGACGAATCTGTACGCCCAACAGTTCGTCGCTCAAAACCCGGGCTCATTTTTGGCTAGACCCGGTGGCTGGACGCCGGTCAGTGCAGCCGAGATGAGGACATTTTGGGGCCTCGTGCTGCATATGGGTCTAGTGCAAAAACCCAGTGTCAGGCATTACTGGAGTGGGGACGTCCTATACCAGACCCCACTGTACAGTATGGTCATGACACGTCCCCGGTTTGAGGCCATCCGGAAATGTCTGCATTATTCCGATAATGCAGCATGTCCACCCCGAGGTGATCCTGCCTATGACCGGCTGTACAAGATACGGCCGGTCATCGATCACTTTGGGGCCACATTTCAGCAGGCCTACGTACCTGGAAGGGAGGTCGCGGTTGATGAGTCTCTCGTTGCGTTCAAGGGGAGACTCAGTTTCCGCCAATACATTCCCACAAAGCGGGCGAGGTATGGCGTGAAGCTATACAAAATTTGTGAGAGTACCTCAGGGTACACTTACAAATTTCGTGTTTACGAGGGGCGAGATTCCCGGATTCAACCACCAGAATGTCCCCCCACTCTGGGTGTTAGCGGGAAACTTGTGTGGGACCTTATGTACCCACTGCTGGATAAGGGTTACCACTTGTACGTGGACAACTTTTATACCAGCATTCCCTTGTTCAGGTCCCTTGCCGCCAGATCCACGTTCGCTTGTGGGACCGTGCGGAAAAATCAACGCGGCCTCCCTGCCCACTCCCTCCAGGTACCTATCCCCAGGGGTGAGACCCGTGCCCTTACCAGTGGAAGCCTGTTGCTGGTCAGGTATAAGGACAAGAGGGATGTCCTTATGCTGTCCACAATCCACGGTAACAGCACCACCCCCGTCTCTGTGCGAGGTACCGCGGCAACGGTCCTCAAGCCCGATTGTATCGTCGCCTACAATCGGTATATGGGAGGAGTTGATCTCTCTGATCAAGTCCTCAAGCCATATAATGCCATGCGCAAAACCCGGGCATGGTACAAAAAAGTTGCGGTCTACTTGGTACAGGTTGCCTTGTACAACTCTTTTGTACTATCCCGAAGCGCTGGCAGCACAGGGACATTCCTCCAGTTCTATGAGGCAGTCCTCAAAGACCTGATCTTTTCGGACCGGGAAAGAGCAGGCCGGAGTACCTCGGGAACTGGAGGCGCCCGGATCATCCCTGGCCAACACTTTCCAGGTGTGGTCCCCCATACTGGAAAGAAGGGACGAACCCAAAAAAGATGCAGAGTGTGTCACAAGAGGGGGATACGGAAGGACACCACCACTCAGTGCGACACGTGCCCCGATCATCCGGGCCTCTGCATTATCGATTGCTTCAGGGAGTATCACACTTCCATGGAGTACTAAATTTTTATAATCTCCAACAGTCCCCTAGGGCAGTGTTTCCCAACCAGCGTGCCTCCAGCTGTTACAAAACTACAACTCCCAGCATGCCCGCACAGCCAAAGGCTGTCTGGGCATGCTGGGAGTTGTAGTTTTACAACAGCTGGAGGCACGCTGGTTGGGAAACACTGCCCTAGAGAACATAAAACACTATGTCTCTCAGACTTTGGAGACACAGAAAAAAATTTTTTCCCCCAAAAAATATTAGTTTTAGTGCAGGCATCCTTAAACTGCGGCCCTCCAGATGTTGTAAAACTATAACTCCTAGCATGCCCAGACAACCTACAGCCATCAGCAGGGCATGGTGGGAATTGTAGTTTTACAACATCTGGAGGGCCGCAGTTTTAGGATGCCTGCTTAGTGTCTCCAAAGCCTGAGAGCCATACATATTGGGCATCGTCGCGTGCGTAAAAGTCGTCGCTATAAAAATAACATTTGACCAAACCCCTCGGATGAACAGCGTTAAAAATATAAAATAAAAACGGTGCCAAAACACCCATTTTTGGGCAAAATTTCCATTTGAATCCTTTTTTTCCAGTAATAAAGCAAGGGTTAACAGCCAAAAAAAACTCAATATTTATGGCCCTGATTCTGTAGTTTGCAGAAACACCCCATATGTGGTCGTAAATGGCTATATAGCCGCACGGCAGGGCATGGAACGAAGGGAAAGCTCTATTTATAGATGAAAGGGGTAGTCGTAGAATTATTAAATCAATATCACTGAATTACGACTACCTAAAATTTAACATTTATTTAGGTCAATTAAAATTCCCTGAATAAGGGACACCTTGTACCGCAACACACAAAAAAAATTATACAAAAAAATATACGTACAAAACAATAACCACACGAACGAGCAAGATCGGACAGGTAGGTTAGTATGAGAGGAAGAAAGGGGGGGAACGCGCCAGGGCAACCCGTGCCATGGCCCACTCAATCCCTACAATATCCCTTTAAAAACGTATCCTCAGCCCGGAGATGTGTCTTGATGGTAGGCACACTCCGTCCCCGTACCTGTACTGTCTATCCTTAAATTGCCCTTTATACACTATCCCATATGGATATCCGGGTATTAGTGTATAAGAAAAGATATCGTTTAGATAGTCACGTGTCCCGACGCGTTTCCCCCCCTCCTCTCATTAAAGGGGTTCTTCAGGGGACAAAAACAGTGTCCATCAAACATATAAAATGTTCAACAGTCGTCTGACAGATATCAGCCGAAAACAGATCTTAAATCTGAAAGCCACACATCAAAAGACCCAAGGGTCAAAAAAACTGACAATAGAGGAAGTCCGTATATGTCTATGCGTATATACCCAGACTTAAATACCAGTGACGAATATACTTAGCTGGCACAACTCCAAGTCAGCAGGTCCAGATGCACCTGTTGTGGTGTGAGGCCTCCAGGGGGCAAGATGTGATGTAGCTCCAATGTGTATGGAGTTCCCACTGAAACTATATAGCCATGTGGAGTTAGTCCCAATTATGAGGGACCAATCAGTGTTAGTAATAATGATCATGTGATACTCCAGAGAGGGGGAGCCACTCTAAGGTATCCAAACTATTAATTTAAACTAGAGATAGAGATCAGGTATAAATCGATTGCAGACAGGCTTTAATATGCTGTGGGTCTTGTCTCAAAATATGTACATCTACTGAAAAGTGAGGCATCCCGGCCGTCAGGCATACTAATGGAACGCACGCCATATGGTAACATGGCTGTGCGTTCCAACTTAGACCAATGGGGACGTCACCGGAAGTGCGTCACCGGAAGTGACGCACTAGGAATTACCGTGCGTTCCCCCAGCGGCCAGTAGGGAGCCGCCACCAGCACATGATAGAGGTAGATGGTAAATAAGATGTCCCCCCGTTATGTAGGATGTACACCCTGTATGACGCACCGCCCGGGATAGCAGCTGGAACGCATGCCAAATGGTAAAATGGCTGTGCGTTCCAACCTCAACCACTGGGGACGCGACCGGAAGTAGCTGGATGGAGCGCACGTCACAAGGAAAGTATCGTGCGCTCCACCAGCAGCCAATGGGGAGCCTCCGTCGTCCCGGATGAACCGGTCCCACAGGGGCACAGTGGACCACTATGCTAAATGAAAAAAAAAAAAAACCAACACCAAACCAGAGTGTTTAATATAGGTTGCAATCGAGAAAACCTAATTAGAGGCCCCCCGCACCATAGATAGATATAATTATAATTATAAGGCCAAACCATTTTTTTGGGGATTATTAACCCTATCTATCACAAGGCGTGGAGGGCATCAATAGTTATAATTCGACACCAATCATTATACTACACTTATTGTCCACCTTAATTTGATCTTTTTAGGGAACTACCACATGATAATAAATAACTGTGTAGTTTCAATTAATGTTATGTTATGGCACAAGCCAAATATAGCGTACGATAAAAAATGGGTAAGTGATACATGTCACCCCTAAGATAAACACAAAAGTGACACTTTGCGTGTCGATGATAATTCTATCCTTTATATTAGGATCAAGTGCATAGGAGTATGCCGGGTATTTCCAATAGTGTCTCTCTAGATTCTACATATGCCCATCTAAAGAAAACATGCAAACGCAAGTTTTTCGTTCAAACCCCCAGGGGACTGGGATCGCAACCGATGAATCCATTCGGCTTCCTTCTGTAGGATTTTGCGGTCCCAGTCCCCTTTTCTAGGCGATGGTCTCACGATCTCCAGGGCTGCAAATTTAATGGACTTAGGATCCCCATTATGGCATTCCCAGATATGATTAGCCACAGGAGTTTCTTTACGCTTTCTAATATCATTAATATGTTCCAGGATGCGTCTACGGAATTCTCTGAAAGTTTTTCCCACGTAGTCTAGAGGGCATGTACATTGTGCCAGATAGATCACTCCTTTGCTCCTACAATTCGAGAAATCTCTGATGACATAGTTCGTGCCAGTCGCCGAACAAACATTAATTTTTGTATTATTGATGTAACCACATGCCATACAGGCTCCGCAACGAAATGTTCGGCGGTGTCCGACTTCCTGAAAACCAGAGCTGTCTCACATAGACCACATAATACCTTTGTCCTGACGCTTTTGGAATTCGTTCTCACGCATAATTTCTTTCTTTTCGATACACGTTTCTTCCACCAGCTCAGGGGGACTGCGATGGGGAGTTCATGTGCCCCGTCGTATGCTAATCTCTTCCTGGGCTGGTGGGAGGACAAAGTGGTTTTCCCAGATTCACAGATATGGTGGGCAGAGAAGATTACATTATGGACAAGATACATCGATGATGTGTTTATAATATGGAATGGTAATGAGGAGGAATTCATGCTCTTTGTAAAAGCACTTAATACCAACGACCTTGGACTGGCATTCACATCTGAATTCCACCATGAATCCCTCACCTTTTTGGACATTAGAATTACCAAAAACGGTGACAAACTGGTTACCACCACTTTTAGAAAAGAAACTGCAACGAATAGCCTCCTTCACTGGGAGAGCTATCACCCCATGAACCTGAAAAAAGGCATTCCACGAGGACAGTACTTGCGCATGAAAAGAAATTGCTCTAGTCATGATAGTTTCTACCAAGAATCAAGAAAACTACAAGAACGCTTTAAAACGAGGGGTTACCCACAGAACGTACTCCGGGGAGCTTTCCAGAGTGCGGTTTCTAGGGATCGCGAGACATTATTAGTACCAAGGGAATCAAGCAAGAATGATAATGACATTATGAGGATCATCTCTACCTATGATACTAGGAATAGGGAGATCCGCAATATCATCACCAAATATTGGCCCATCTTGTTGATGGACCCTGGCGTCGCTGACGTGCTCCCCGCACGTCCAAGCATTACATTCAGGCGGGGTCGGAGTCTCCGGGACCGCCTGGTACACAGCCACTACATAAGACCTACCCCTGAGGGTACGTGGCTGGACCGTAAACCCTTGGGAACATTTCGTTGCGGAGCCTGTATGGCATGTGGTTACATCAATAATACAAAAATTAATGTTTGTTCGGCGACTGGCACGAACTATGTCATCAGAGATTTCTCGAATTGTAGGAGCAAAGGAGTGATCTATCTGGCACAATGTACATGCCCTCTAGACTACGTGGGAAAAACTTTCAGAGAATTCCGTAGACGCATCCTGGAACATATTAATGATATTAGAAAGCGTAAAGAAACTCCTGTGGCTAATCATATCTGGGAATGCCATAATGGGGATCCTAAGTCCATTAAATTTGCAGCCCTGGAGATCGTGAGACCATCGCCTAGAAAAGGGGACTGGGACCGCAAAATCCTACAGAAGGAAGCCGAATGGATTCATCGGTTGCGATCCCAGTCCCCTGGGGGTTTGAACGAAAAACTTGCGTTTGCATGTTTTCTTTAGATGGGCATATGTAGAATCTAGAGAGACACTATTGGAAATACCCGGCATACTCCTATGCACTTGATCCTAATATAAAGGATAGAATTATCATCGACACGCAAAGTGTCACTTTTGTGTTTATCTTAGGGGTGACATGTATCACTTACCCATTTTTTATCGTACGCTATATTTGGCTTGTGCCATAACATAACATTAATTGAAACTACACAGTTATTTATTATCATGTGGTAGTTCCCTAAAAAGATCAAATTAAGGTGGACAATAAGTGTAGTATAATGATTGGTGTCGAATTATAACTATTGATGCCCTCCACGCCTTGTGATAGATAGGGTTAATAATCCCCAAAAAAATGGTTTGGCCTTATAATTATAATTATATCTATCTATGGTGCGGGGGGCCTCTAATTAGGTTTTCTCGATTGCAACCTATATTAAACACTCTGGTTTGGTGTTGGTTTTTTTTTTTTTTCATTTAGCATAGTGGTCCACTGTGCCCCTGTGGGACCGGTTCATCCGGGACGACGGAGGCTCCCCATTGGCTGCTGGTGGAGCGCACGATACTTTCCTTGTGACGTGCGCTCCATCCAGCTACTTCCGGTCGCGTCCCCAGTGGTTGAGGTTGGAACGCACAGCCATTTTACCATTTGGCATGCGTTCCAGCTGCTATCCCGGGCGGTGCGTCATACAGGGTGTACATCCTACATAACGGGGGGACATCTTATTTACCATCTACCTCTATCATGTGCTGGTGGCGGCTCCCTACTGGCCGCTGGGGGAACGCACGGTAATTCCTAGTGCGTCACTTCCGGTGACGCACTTCCGGTGACGTCCCCATTGGTCTAAGTTGGAACGCACAGCCATGTTACCATATGGCGTGCGTTCCATTAGTATGCCTGACGGCCGGGATGCCTCACTTTTCAGTAGATGTACATATTTTGAGACAAGACCCACAGCATATTAAAGCCTGTCTGCAATCGATTTATACCTGATCTCTATCTCTAGTTTAAATTAATAGTTTGGATACCTTAGAGTGGCTCCCCCTCTCTGGAGTATCACATGATCATTATTACTAACACTGATTGGTCCCTCATAATTGGGACTAACTCCACATGGCTATATAGTTTCAGTGGGAACTCCATACACATTGGAGCTACATCACATCTTGCCCCCTGGAGGCCTCACACCACAACAGGTGCATCTGGACCTGCTGACTTGGAGTTGTGCCAGCTAAGTATATTCGTCACTGGTATTTAAGTCTGGGTATATACGCATAGACATATACGGACTTCCTCTATTGTCAGTTTTTTTGACCCTTGGGTCTTTTGATGTGTGGCTTTCAGATTTAAGATCTGTTTTCGGCTGATATCTGTCAGACGACTGTTGAACATTTTATATGTTTGATGGACACTGTTTTTGTCCCCTGAAGAACCCCTTTAATGAGAGGAGGGGGGGAAACGCGTCGGGACACGTGACTATCTAAACGATATCTTTTCTTATACACTAATACCCGGATATCCATATGGGATAGTGTATAAAGGGCAATTTAAGGATAGACAGTACAGGTACGGGGACGGAGTGTGCCTACCATCAAGACACATCTCCGGGCTGAGGATACGTTTTTAAAGGGATATTGTAGGGATTGAGTGGGCCATGGCACGGGTTGCCCTGGCGCGTTCCCCCCCTTTCTTCCTCTCATACTAACCTACCTGTCCGATCTTGCTCGTTCGTGTGGTTATTGTTTTGTACGTATATTTTTTTGTATAATTTTTTTTGTGTGTTGCGGTACAAGGTGTCCCTTATTCAGGGAATTTTAATTGACCTAAATAAATGTTAAATTTTAGGTAGTCGTAATTCAGTGATATTCATGGAACGAAGGGAACTCCATATGGTTTCTGGAAGGCAGATTTTGATGGACAGTTTTTTTTTTGACACCATGTCCCATTAGAAACCCCCCCTGATGTAGCCTAGACTAGAAACTCCAAAAAAGTGACCCCATCTAAGAAACTAAACCCCTTAAGGTATTCAAAAGTTACTTTATAAACTATGTTAACCCTTTAGGTGTTCCACAAAACTAAATAGCAAATGTAGAAAAATTTTAGAATTTTATTTTTTTGTTACCTTGCCTAAAAAAGTGCAATATAGAGCAACCAAAAATCATATTTACCCCTAAAATAGTCCCAAAAAAACAACCACCTTATCCCATAGTTTCCTAGATGGGGTCACTTTTATGGAGTTTCTACTCTAGGGGTGCATCAGGGGGCTTGAAAGGGTACATGGTGTAAATAAACCAGTCCAGCAAAATCTGCCTTCCAAAAACCGTATGGCGTTCCCCTTCTTCTATGTCCTGCCGTTTAGGCAAATAGTAGTTTACGACCACATTTGGGGTGTTTCTGCAAACTACAGAATCAGGGCAACCCATTTTGAGTTTTGTTTGGCTGTTAACCCATTTTATTCAGTAATAAAGTAAGGGTTAAAATGGAAAATTTTCCAAAAAATAGAAATTTCTAAATTGTTTCTCCATCTGCCATTAACTCTTGTGGAACACCTAAAGGGTTAACAAAGTTTGTAAACCCAGTTTTGAATACCTTGAGGGGTGTACTTTCTTAGATGGAGTCACTTTTTTGAAATTTCTATTCTAGGGGTACAACAGGGGGCTTCAAATGGGACATGGTATAAACAAAACCAGTCCTGCAAAATCTGCCTTCCAAAACCCATATGGCGTTCCCCTCTTTCTACGTGCTCCCGTTCGGCCAAACAGTAGTTTACGACCACATATGGGGTGTTTTTGCAAACTACAGAATCAGGGCAACCCATATTGAGTTTTGTTTGGCTGTTAACCCTTACTTTATTGCTGGAAAAAATGGGTTAAAATGGAAAATTTTCCAAAAAATAGAAATTTCTAAATTGTTTCTCCATCTGCCATTAACTCTTGTGGAACACCTAAAGGGTTAACAAAGTTTGTAAACCCAGTTTTGAATACCTTGAGGGGTGTACTTTCTTAGATGGAGTCACTTTTTTGGAATTTCTATTCTAGGGGTGCAAGGGGGGGCTTCAAATGGGACATGGTATAAACAAAACCAGTCCTGCAAAATCTGCCTTCCAAAACCTATATGGCGTTCCCCTCCTTCTATGTCCTCCCGTTTGGCCAAACAGTAGTTTACGACCACATTTGGGGTGTTTCTGCAAACGACAGAATCAGGGCAACCCATTTTGAGTTTTGTTTGGCAGTTAACCCTTGTTTTTTTCCTGGAAAAAATTGATTATATTGGAAAATTTTCCAAAAAATCTAAATTCTAAAAATTTATGTCCATTTGCCATGAAGTGTTGTGGAAGACCTAAAGGGTTAACAAAGTTTGTAAAAACAGTTTTGAATACCTTGAGGGGTGTAGTTTCTAGAATGGGGTCATTTTTGGGTGGTTTCTATTATGTAAGCCTCACAAAGTGACTTCAAACCGGAACTGGTCCATAAAAAGTGGGATTTTGAAGATTTCTGAAAATTTCAAAATTTGCTTCTAAACTTCTAAGCCTTGTAACATCCCCAAAAAAAAAATATCATTCCAAAATGCTACAAACATGAAGTAGACATATGGGGAATGTAAAGTCATCACAATTTTTGGGGGTATTACTATGTATTACAGAAGTAGAGAAACTGAAACTTTGAAATTTGCTAATTTTTCAAAATTTTTGGTAAATATGGTATTTTTTTATGCAAAAAAATTAACTTTTTTGACCCAATTTTAGCAGTGTCATGAAGTACAATATGTGACGAAAAAACAATCTCAGAACGGCCTGGGTAAGTCAAAGCGTTTTAAAGTTATCAGCACTTAAAGTGACAGTGGTCAGATTTGCAAAAAATGGCCTGGTCCTTAAGGTGAAATAGGGCTGTGTCCTTAAGGGGTTAAGCCAGCCAGGCCCAGACTAGAGAACAGACAGTGCGTGGCCCTACCCTACCCTACCGATACCGAACAGACTGGACTGAGCCTGACCTAGTGGAGACGGTGTGTAGCAGGTTAACTTAATAATAATAAGGTACAACTTACAAGTAGTGACTGAGTGGACTGACCTAGGGCTCTTTCACACTTGCGTTGTCCGGATCCGGCGTGTACTCCACTTGCCGGAATTACACACCGGATCCGGAAAAACGCAAGTGAACTGAAAGCATTTGAAGGCGGATCCGTCTTCAAAATGCGTTCAGTGTTACTATGGCAGCCAGGACGCTATTAAAGTCCTGGTTGCCATAGTAGTAGTGGGGAGTGGGGGAGCGGTATACTTACCGTCCGTGCGGCTCCCGGGGCGCTCCAGAGTGACGTCAGAGCGCCCCATGCGCATGGATGACGTGCCATGTGATCACGTGATCCATGCGCGTGGGGCGCCCTGACGTCACTCTGGAGCGCCCCGGGAGCCGCACGGACGGTAAGTATACTGCTCCCCTGCTCCCCACTACACTTTACCATGGCAACCAGGACTTTAGCGTTCCGGCAGCCATGGTAACCATTCAGAAAAAGCTAAACGTCGGATCCGGCAATGCGCCGAAACGACGTTTAGCTTAAGGCCTGATCCGGATAAATGCCTTTCAATGGGCATTAATTCCGGATCCGGCCTTGCGGCAAGTCTTCAGGATTTTTGGCCGGAGCAAAAAGCGCAGCATGCTGCGGTATTTTCTCCGGCCAAAAAACGTTACGTTCCGGAACTGAAGACATCCTGATGCATCCTGAACGGATTTCTCTCCATTCAGAATGCATTAGGATAAAACTGATCAGGATTCTTCCGGCATAGAGCCCCGACGACGGAACTCTATGCCGGAAGACAAGAACGCAGGTGTGAAAGAGCCCTAAGTGTCTTTCTATTCTAACTAGAGAGATTAGATCTGACTGAGTCTGAGAGGAGAGCTAGCTGGCGGCTGCCCAGAATCTTCCTGATTTAAAAGTTAAAGGGGTTCTGCACTTTAATTTAATTGATGATCTATACTCTGGATAGATCATCAGCTTCTGATCGGCAGGGGTCCGACACCCGGGACCCCCGCCGATCAGCTGCTTAAGAAGGCACCGGCACTCCAGTAGCGCCGCGGCCTTCTCACTGTTTACCGCCAGCCCACTGACGTCACGACTAGTATCAACTAGCGTGGACGCGGCTAAGCTCCATTCAAGTGACAGAGCTTAGCTGCACTCAGGCTAGTTGATACTAGTCGTGATGTCAGTCAGTGGGCCGGCGGTAAACAGTGAGAAGGCCGCGGTGCTGCTCGTGCGCCGCTGCCTTCTCAAACAGCTGATTGGCGGGGGTACCGGGTGTCTGACCGCTGCCGATCAGAAGCTGAAGATCTATCCAGAGTATAGATCATCTCAGTTAAATGAAAGTGCAGAACCCCTTTAAAGTTACTGTCAGTGCAGCCTGGATGATTACAGTGTTTACTTTACTGTTTAGAGAAATCATGTTCAAATGTGAGCGGTGGGAGGGGGATTGGGGGTCTGTGGATGTCATGAGTCATTACACTGTTATGGGGGGGAGGGATCTGTGGATGATACTCTTATAGTGTTATAGGGAGGGGGATCGGGGGTTTGTGGATGTCATGTGTCATTACACTGTTATGGGGGGGAGGGATCTGTGGATGATACTTTTATAGTGTTATAAGGAGGGGTATCGGGGGTCTTTGGATGTCATGACACTGTTACGGGGGGGGAAGGGGGAACTGTAGATGACACTGTTATAGGGAGGGGGATCTGTAAATGACACAGTTATGGGGGGGGGGATCTCTGCCACTCTGTGGATGACACTGTTAGGCTCCCTTCAGACGTCCATAACAGCGGCAATGTGCGGGTCTGCATTTTTTTTTCGGGAACGGAATTGCGGACCCGGAAGTGCGGGACCGCCTTTCCGTATCCGGCAGCACGTCGTGCTGCCCTATAGAAATGAATGGGTCCGCAATTCCGTTACGCAAATTTCGGATGTGTGAATGGGGCCTTATAGGGAGAGGGATCCCGATATGACACTGATATGGGGTGGATCTGTGGATGACACATAGCATGAGATGCTATAAACGGTATGTGTCATCCACAGATCCCCCTCCATAAGTGTCATCCACAGATCCCCCTCCATAAGTGTCATCCACAGATCCCCCTCCATAAGTGTCATCCACAGATCCCCCTCCATAAGTGTCATCCACAGATCCCCCTCCATAAGTGTCATCCACAGATCCCCAGGCAGCTAGGACATGTTGAAATCTGAGTGATTGGGGTTTTTCTTCCCTATTGCGGTTTTAGGTATTGGGTAAAGGATCGCAGCATTTCTAAGCGTACTTGTGTAAATGTATCGTTGTTATAGCTGCCCCCCTACTTTTGTCCTGGCCCCCAGTGTGCCCCCCTAAAATTTGAAAGCTAGAGACGCCACTGGTGCTAGACAGAATCAGAGTTGCAGGCCTGACCCTGAAGCCAGACGAGTGTAATACCGGGATGTCTGAGGTACAATATTTGGGACATAGAGTGGGATGTGGGAAGCAGAGGCCGGAGCCTGCAAAAATCGAGGCCATCCTAAACTGGCCGGTTCCCAGAACCAAGGCCCAGGTACTTGCATTTTTAAGGAGAGCCGGGTACTACAGAAAGTTTGTACCCCACTATAGTAACATAGCCAAACCACTGACGGACCTGACCAAAAAGAATCTCCCTAGATAGGAGACAATGGCCACACCCATCTGCCTCCCAGCCAAGCTCTTGAACTAATCCCTGCTTACCTCATTTGCATAGCCAATCAGAGGGGGTTTTACAATTTACCAATTGAAAGAGGTGTTCCAACTGTCAATATAAATATATGCATTCAATAAAGAATTGTCAGTTTGAACTCGCATACAGCCTGACTGGTGTTAGTTCTGTGAGAATTAAAACGACACGAGCGTTGAGGCCGGATCATCAACGGCGGAACCAGCAGATATTGTGGTCACATCAGGGAGTGCCGTGAGAGCAGAATAGAGCGAGCAGGGGCTCGTTACATCCCTAAAGTAAACCCATGCTTTTTTCATCTTTTATTCCATGGGATTTTAGATGTTCCACAATCCTCTCCTTAAGTATGGTTGCCATTAATTTCCCCACTACTGATGTCAGGCTTACTGGCCTATAGTTGCCCGATTCCTCCCTACTACCTTTCTTGTGAATGGGCACAACATTTGCTAATTTCCAATCTTCTGGGACGACTCCTGTTGCCAGTGATTGGTTAAATAAATCTGTTAATGGTTTTGCTAGTTCACCGCTGAGCTATTTTAATAGCTTTGGGTGTATATGCAAATTAACCTGAGATGAGTCCTGAATGAATGACAGGTGGCAGCTACACACGGCTCTCTCCGTTCACTTTTTTGCAGTTAGCCAAGTGTGTGTAGCTGTTTATGTGACTTCCATATAAGTGGCCAGCGACTACCTCAGCAGGCCAGAAAAGGATGGTGGCCCACTTGATCTGGAGATAGGTGTGAGTCCCAGAAGTGGGACCCACATCGATCACACATTTATGGTATATCCTGTTTATCCTTTAAATATTTTCACCCAACTTAGTTCGCCTGACCGAGCCACAAAGCCAAAGGCAGCATGGAGGTTGTCGCTGAATTTGGCAGTGAAGGTGTGCAAATGTCTCAGACCATCTGTCCATTGATAAAAGGACAGTTTACCCTCATCATAGTCCAGATATACACCCAGTCTTTTATCTAATGTACTGTTTGGTATACGGACGTCTTTACAGTCATGTCTTGCATAGATTTGATTACAATACCTGCGCAAACACCAGGACTTGTCATTGTCTCCTATCAAGGACTCTCGTCCTCTCCTGGCTATGCTGGAGTAGCTTACACCAACCCTCCACTCCCCCGACTCACCAGTGTCCACCTCCCAGTAATAATTTCCAGAGTTAAATTTTTCTATACTTAGAACCGTAGGATACTCAAAGCTGTCCGGTGTTTCGGGGTAGCTCTGGTCTGTAACATGTGCTTTACATAAGTCCCCGGAGATGTATATATTCTTACCGGCTGTTGTTGTGTCAAGTGTTATGTCTGTGGGCTCATACCTAAAGATCCCGTTCTCTACACTTTTTACAATATTATAAACATCTTCGAATAAAGATTTTAGGTTTGTGTCTGTTTGTAAATCTCCTGGACCTCGGATTTCCTCTATTTCTGTGTCCTCTTCACGGTTGCTGGTGTCATCCTTCTCAAATTCCTGATCTTGTAGGATGGCCAGTGGATCGGTTGTCCTCATCAGCGTCTCCATGTCGCCGATCATCTTGGACAGCTCCTTGTTCTTTGTTTCCAGCTGTTGGATCAGATGAGTACTGGAGACTGACATTATCTTCTCCTGTCTGCGGATCTCGCTCAGGACTTTCTGTTCTAGAATCCCAAGTTCTTTCCTTAAATTCTGAAATTGATCAGTGACTCTTTTAGACACAACTGCAGTTTTCTTATACAGTCTGGTCCTACTCTTCTGCAGACTCTGGATTTTTTGTTCCCTTACCTCTTGCAGTGATCTCAGCATCTCTACTTCAGATTTCAGGGTCTTCTTCTTATGGTCAGCAGCTTTATCAAGTATGTCCACTTTGTGTCCCTTATGATCTCCATCCAACCTGCAGGACACACAGATACAAGCACTGTCCTCCATGCAGTAAAACTCAAGGATCTTCTTGTGAGTAGGACACTTTCTGTTCTTCAGGTCAGTGCTTGGGGGTAATAAAGTGTGCTCCGATGTCCCCATGTTGTGTTTTGTCAGATGTGTACCACACATTGAGGTTTCGCACTGCAAACAGGATTTGTCTGCAGGAACTGGAAAGTCACAGAAGGTGCAGAGAATCCCGGTTGCCTCTTGGCCAGGTTGAATACATGCCTTCGCTATATTTCTCAGCCGAAAGTTTATTTTCAGTCCAGGTCTTCGGCTAAACCTCTGCTGGCATTCAGGACATCTAAGGTCATCCTTATCCTGATGGTCAAATGTTTTGGTGATACAATCCCGACAGAAGCTGTGCCCACACGGCAGCGTTACAGGGTCTTTAAAGATTTCCATATCGATGGAGCACAGTAGCTCAGATCTCGGATCTGCAACCGCCATTAGTGATAGCAGGAAGTACAACTGATAATCACATTTTAATATTGAGCTTTGTCCGTGGGCGTGAACAGTTCAACTCTATGCCAGGAAACTCCTCCAGAAAAGAGACCTGCACTTATTCTGTGCGTTATAAAGGAAGCCAACAAAAGTGCACTCTGTCTTTGATTGATATACAGTATCTGACAACCCTAAGAAAGTGTAGTTTACCTTTGAGCATCATTTTAGGTCATATATACGTAAACCCAGCGTAGGCACCTACTCTACAACAGCTGGTGGGGCATATTGATGATATTCCATCAGCAATACAATAACCTTATTACCTATATGTCACAACCAGACAGCTGAGAAGCTCTGACAGAAGCCTTTCAGAACCTCCTCCTTTAGTTTTCTTTATTACTCCCAGAAAACTGCCTGAATCTCCTAGAGGGACAAACATTTGCCAAAGTATTTATACCTCCACAACAAAAACAAACCGTCCCATGCAAGCTGAATCTTCTATTGTCAGAAGCAATCAACCCCAGCTGCATGGGCTCCTGCTCAGAAGGGGCTGACAGCGACTGAGACCCCTGCGCACAGAATGAGACCGCTGCACTGTCCTGGGACTGAGTATGACAGGAAGGAGAGATCTCTCCTCTCTCTCTAAGACGCCTGTCAATACGAACGGCCTGAGACATAGCAGAGTCCAAGGAGATAGGCCTCTCATGAAAGGCAAATGCATCTTTCAATCCCTCTGAAAGACCATGGCAAAATTGACTTCGGAGTGCAGCATCATTCCAACCAGTATCAGCTGCCCATCTCCGAAATTCTGAGCAGTATATCTCTGCGGATTGTTTACCCTGGCATAATAGACGTAGTCTAGACTCAGCCAGAGCAATACGATCCGGATCATCATATATCTGACCCAGGGCTAAAAAGAATTCATCCACTGAACGGAGAGGCCGTGCCCCCTCCGGCAGCGAAAAGGCCCAGGACTGAGCGTTACCCCTGAGCAGCGATATAATGATCCCAACCCTCCGTTCCTCATCACCAAAGGAATGGGGAAGAAGGCGAAAATGGAGTTTGCAAGCCTCTCTAAAACGCACAAATTTCTCAATACCCCCGGAGAACGTATCCGGGAGCGAGATCTTAGGCTCAGAACAAACTCCATGAACGCAAGCTGAACCGGTCACTTGAAGCTGAGAAAAAGTCTTACGGAGATCAGCTACCTCCAATGAAAGACCCTGGAAGCGTTCAGCCAAAAGTGAAACCGGATCCATGCTTGAGACGGTTTTGGGGGGTACTGTCACAACCAGACAGCTGAGAATCTCTGACAGAAGCCTTTCAGAACCTCCTCCTTGAGTTTTCTTTGTTGTGGTGTTCAGTTCCTCATCTCGTTAGCCTCTCTCAGCTGTCATGCAGTTGGACTGATTGCATCCCTTTAAATTCCTCCCCATAATGCATTACTGGGCGGCTTATACTTCTTCCTGGAGTGTGTGTGCATGCTGATCCTATTTCCCAGTCTGCTACAAAGTTAAGTGCTGTACATTTATTTGTTATTTTCTGTTTGCTGGATCCCAGGTGACCCTGACTCCCTCCGTGTCTGGTGTAGGGAGCCGGTGGTCGTGTCCCCTCACTATTGTAGGGTGTTCAGGTGTTATATAGTCGAGGTACGTGGATATGCAACCATCCACCTTTAGGATTTTTGCATAGGTTGAGCAGCCAGGGAAAGTGGCAGGTCTTATGCAGGGGTCTCCCTTTTGGTTCCTTAGCTTTGGATCCAGTGAGTCATATATTCATGTTGCATTGTCTTGTTTCCTGTACACCTTCCGTGACACTTTAATTACACATGATCTACAACATACAAATGATACCCTAGGACAATGGTGGTGAACCTATGGCACGGGTGCCAGAGGCGGCACTCAGAGCCCTCTCTGTGGGCACCCACACCCTGGAAAAAGTCTGTGGTGTACCAATATGACTTAGACATTTCCTGCCATTCATCAGCAAAGGGTGAGCTATGAACGGCACAGGTAGCACACTGAATGTAGGCAGGCTATTATAACTAAATTATAAAGTACATGGAAGATATACTATTGGACTGTAGTATTCAGGGATACAGTGATACCTCGGTTCACGAACGCTTCTGTTCACGAACAACTCGGTTCACGAACAGAAAAGTTCATAAAAATATGCTCCGGTTCACGAACTCCGCCTCGGTTCACGAACAGGAGCCGCGGCCATTTTAATGCTATTTCCAGGCTGTCACATGGTCGTGACTTCCTGTAGGAAGACCGTGGAGAAAAGAAGAGACACAGAAAGAAGTACTGTGAGTACTCTGCAAACATTTTAAGTGATTTTTTGGTGTGCTTTTTAGCACATACAGTACTGTACAGTTCACTGGACACCCAATATGGCTCCCAAGAAGCATAGTGGAAAGAAGAAAGTGCGGAGCAGCAATGAAGGTGACAAGAACAGAAATGCAGGTGACAATGTGCAAAGTGGAAATGCAAGTGATAATGTGCAAAGTGGAAATGCAAGTGACAATGTGCAAAGTGGAAATGCAAGTGACAATGTGCAAAGTGGAAATGCAGGTGACAAGAATGTGCAGCGCAAGCATGGTGGCAAAAAGAAAGTGCAGAGCAGTAGTAAAGGTGACAGCAAGGTTGTGAAGAAAATAACCATTGAGCTGAAGAAGGAAATTATAGAAAAGCATGACCGTGGTATTCGTGTGACTGATCTGGCCTCGGAGTACAAGATGGCAAAGTCAACAATCTCGACTATTCTGAAAAACAAAGCCGCCATCAAAGGAGCTGATGTTGCAAAAGGAGTAACAATGTTAACCAAGCAGAGGACGCAAGTGCTGGAAGAGGTGGAAAAACTTTTGTTGGTGTGGTTGAATGAGAAACAGCTGGCAGGTGATAACGTTAGTGAAGCTATGATCTGTGAGAAAGCTAGGAAATTGCACAGTGATTTACTGCAAAGAAGCCCCTCTACAAGTGCAGCAAGTGACGAATTTAAAGCCAGTAGGGGGTGGTTTGAAAAATTCCGCAGGAGAAGTGGCATCCACAGTGTGATTAGACATGGTGAGGCTTCCAGTTCTGACAAGGCCGCAGCAGAAGCCTACAAGTTAGACTTTGCGGAATTCATGAAGACAGAAGGATACGTCCCTCAACAAGTGTTCAACTGTGATGAAACAGGGCTCTTCTGGAAAAAAATGCCGAACAGAACCTATATCACGCAGGAGGAAAAGGCACTACCAGGGCACAAGCCCATGAAGGACAGATTGACCCTTTTGCTGTGTGCCAACGCAAGCGCCGATCTAAAAATTAAACCACTACTGGTGTACCATTCTCAGACCCCTCGTGCATTTAGGGAACAAAATGTGAACAAGGCCAGACTGCCCGTCATGCGGAGAGCCAATGCCAAAGCTTGGGTCACAAGGCAATTGTTTATGGAATGGCTGCACGAGGTGTTTGCACCCACCGTCATAAAATATCTTTCTGATAACCAGCTGCCTGAAAGGTGCCTTCTTCTGATGGACAATGCCCCGGCACACCCTCCAGCCTTGGTGGATGATATGGATGCTGAGTATGACTTCATCAAGGTAAAGTTCCTCCCCCCCAACACAACACCACTTCTGCAGCCCATGGACCAGCAAGTCATCTGCAACTTCAAGAAGCTGTACACAAAGGCGCTCTTCACTAGGTGTTTTAATGTCACTGAAGAGACGTCCTTGACTTTGAAAGACTTCTGAAAGAAACATTTCAATGTTGTCCACTGCATTAACCTCATTGACAAAGCCTGGGAAGAGGTCACTCCCCGAACCCTAAATTCAGCCTGGCGGAAACTGTGGCCAGAATGTGTCGCTGAACGTGAACATGACTTTGAAGGGTCTGATGCAGAGGTAGTGGAGGAAATTGTGTCCATGGGCAAGAGTATGGGTCTGGACGTTGATGGTGCTGATGTGGAAAAGCTTGTTGAGGAACATAGGGAGGAGCTGACCACGGAAGAACTTACTGAACTCCACAGTGAGCAGCAGAAGGCACTTCTTGAGGAGCATTCCACTGAGGAAGAGGAAGAAAGGGAGGAGGTTAGCAGTGATGCCATAAAATCCATTATGCAAAAATGGAATGAGTGCCATGATTTTTTTGAAAAGCACCACCCCAACATAACTGTCGTGAACAGAGTGCTAAATCTCATGAATGATAATGTGGTCTCTCATTTCCGGAGGGTTATGCAGCGCAGGAAGAGACAAGTGACATTGGACAGATTTTTCAGAAAAACTGAGCCTGCAGCTAGGAGACAAAGGAGAGAGGAAACCCCTGAAGGAGATCCCCCTGATGTCCTTATGGAGGGGGACTCTCCCTCCAAACAATAACTGCCTCCCACCTGCCTTCCTCCATGCCAGAAGTCATCTCAAGCAAGGTTAGTGTCCTCTCTTTATACATTACTATACTGTACTAATGTGTATTGTAATTTGTTTCATATTTTTGTGCTTCAAAAACCCCCAAAAAAAGGTCAGCACGGATTAACCGGATTTACATTGAACCCTATGGGAAAATGTGCCTCGGTTCGCGACCAATTCGGTTCGCGACCAGAGTCAGTTCACGAATTAAGTTCGTGAACCGAGGTATCACTGTAATTGCCGTTTTGGGATAAATAGGTGGGTTTTGGGTTGCAGTTTGGGCACTCGGTCTCTAAAAGGTTCACCATCACTGTCCTAGGAGAACAGACATAACGCCCACTGTGCCTTATTGTACATGGATATTGTCCCAAAACAAGAACCTCAACCTTCTTAGGAAGTCTAGCCTGCTTGGTCAGAAGATAATTACAGACCAAGTAAAATTGCACCAGATGAACCCTACTATAACACCATTGTACAGTCGTGGCCAAAAGTTTTGAGAATTACATAAATATTGGAAATTGGAAAAGTTGCTGCTTAAGTTTTTATAATAGCAATTTGCATCTACTCCAGAATGTTATGAAGAGCGAACAGATGAATTGCATAGTCCTTCTTTGCCATGAAAATTAACTTAATTCCCAAAAAAACTTTCCACTGCATTTCATTGCTGTCATTAAAGGACCTGCTGAGATCATTTCAGTAATCGTCTTGGTAACTCAGGTAAGAATGTTGATGAGCACAAGGCTGGAGATCATTATGTCAGGCTGATTGGGTTAAAATGGCAGACTTGACCTATTAAAAGGAGGGTGATGCTTGAAATCATTGTTCTTCCATTGTTAACCATAGTGACCTGCAAAGAAACGAGTGCAGCCATCATTGCATGGCATAAAAATGGCTTCACAGGCAAGGATATTGTGGCTACTAAGATTGCACCTCAATCAACAATTTATAGGATCATCAAGAACTTCAAGGAAAGATGTTCAATTCTTGTTAAGAAGGCTTCAGGGCGTCCAAGAAAGTACAGCAAGTGCCAGGATCGTCTCCTAAAGAGGATTCAGCTGCGGGATCGGAGTGCCACCAGTGCAGAGCTTGCTCAGGAATGGCAGCAGGCAGGTGTGAGCGCATCTGCACGCACAGTGAGGTTGAAGACTTTTGGAAGATGGCCTGGTGTCATCAAGGCCAGCAAAGAAGCCACTTCTCTCCAAAAAAAACATCAGGGACAGATTGATCTTCTGCAGAAAATATGGTGAATGGATTGCTGAGGACTGGGGCAAAGTCATATTCTCCGATGAAGCCTCTTTCCGGTTATTTGGGGCATCAGGAAAAAGGCTTGTCCGGAGAAGAAAAGGTGAGTGCTACCATCTGTCCTGTGTCATGCCAACAGTACAGGTCCTTCTCAAAAAATTAGCATATTGTGATAAAGTTCATTATTTTCTGTAATGTATTGATAAACATTAGACTTTCATATATTTTAGATTCATTACACACCAACTGAAGTAGTTCAAGCCTTTTATTGTTTTAATATTGATGATTTTGGCATATAGCTCATGAAAACCCAAATTTCCTATCTAAAAAAATTAGCATATTTCATCCGACCAATAAAAGAAAAGTGTTTTTAATACAAAAAAAGTCAACCTTCAAATAATTATGTTCAGTTATGCCCTCAATACTTGGTCGGGAATCCTTTTGCAGAAATGACTGCTTCAATGCGGTGTGGCATGGAGGCAATCAGCCTGGGCACTGCTGAGGTGTTATGGAGGCCCAGGAGGCTTCAATGCGGCGTGGCATGGAGGCAATCAGCCTGTGGCACTGCTGAGGTGTTATGGAGGCCCAGGATGCTTCGATAGCGGCCTTAAGCTCATCCAGAGTGTTGGGTCTTGCGTCTCTCAACTTTCTCTTCCCAATATCCCACAGATTCTCTATGGGGTTCAGGTCAGGAGAGTTGGCAGGCCAATTGAGCACAGTAATACCATGGTCAGTAAACCATTTACCAGTGGTTTTGGCACTGTGAGCAGGTGCCAGGTCGTGCTGAAAAATGAAATCTTCATCTCCATAAAGCTTTTCAGCAGATGGAAGCATGAAGTGCTCCAAAATCTCCTGATAGCTAGCTGCATTGCCCCTGCCCTTGATAAAACACAGTGGACCAACACCAGCAGCTGACATGGCACCCCAGACCATCACTGACTGTGGGTACTTGACACTGGACTTCAGGCATTTTGGCATTTCCCTCTCCCCAGTCTTCCTCCAGACTTTGGCACCTTGATTTCCGAATGACATGCAAAATTTGCTTTCATCTGAAAAAAGTACTTTGGACCACTGAGCAACAGTCCAGTGCTGCTTCTCTGTAGCCCAGGTCAGGCGCTTCTGCCGCTGTTTCTGGTTCAAAAGTGGCTTGACCTGGGGAATGCGGCACCTGTAGCCCATTTCCTGCACACACCTGTACACGGTGGCTCTGGATGTTTCTACTCCAGACTCAGTCCACTGCTTCCGCAGGTCCCCCAAGGTCTGGAATCGGTCCTTCTGCACAATCTTCCTCAGGGTCCGGTCACCTCTTCTCGTTGTGCAGCGTTTTCTGCCACACTTTTTCCTTCCCACAGACTTCCCACTGAGGTGCCTTGATACAGCACTCTGGGAACAGCCTATTCGCTCAGACATTTCTTTCTGTGTCTTACCCTCTTGCTTGAGGGTGTCAATGATGGCCTTCTGGACAGCAGTCAGGTCGGCAGTCTTACCCATGATTGCGGTTTTGAGTAATGAACCAGGCTGGGAGTTTTTAAAAGCCTCAGGAATCTTTTGCAGGTGTTTAGGGTTAATTAGTTGATTCAGATGATTAGGTTAATAGCTCGTTTAGAGAACCTTTTCCTGATATGCTAATTTTTTTAGATAGGAATTTGGGGTTTTCATGAGCTGTATGCCAAAATCATCAATATTAAAACAATAAAAGGCTTGAACTACTTCAGTTGTGTGTAATGAATCTAAAATATATGAAAGTCTAATGTTTATCAGTACATTACAGAAAATAATGAACTTTATCACAATATGCAAATTTTTTTAGAAGGACCTGTAAAGCATCCTGAGACCATTCATGTGTGGGGTTGCTTCTCATCCAAGGGAGTGGGCTCACTCACAATTTTGCCCAAAAACACAGCCATGAATAAAGAATGGTACCAAACCACCCACCAACAGCAACTTCTTCCAACAATCCAACAACAGTTTAGTGAAGAACAATGCATTTTCCAGCACGATGGAGCACCGTGCCATAAGGCAAAAGTGATAACTAAGTGGCTCGGGGACCAAAACGTTGACATTTTGGGTCCATGGCCTGGAAACTCCCCAGATCTTAATCCCATTGAGAACTTGTGGTCAATCCTCAAGAGGCGGGTGGACAAACAAAAACCCACTAATTCTGACAAACTCCAAGAAGTGATTATGAAAGAATGGGTTGCTATCAGTCAGGAATTGGCCCAGAAGTTGATTGAGAGCATGCCCAGTCGAATTGCAGAGGTCCTGAAAAAGAAGGGCCAACACTGCAAATACTGACTCTTTGCATAAATGTCATGTAATTGTCGATAAAAGCCTTTGAAACGTATGAAGTGCGTGTAATTATATTTCACTACATCACAGAAACAACTGAAACAAAGATCTAAAAGCAGTTTAGCAGCAAATTTTGTGAAAACTAATATTTGTGTCATTCTCGAAACTTTTGGCCATGACTGTAGATAGAATGGACTCAGGCATATTGTTCTCTGTCTCTTTAAGGAGTACAGTGTGAGCGCAATCTGTGCTTTTCTGCCCTCCCAGCATGGTTCCTGATTAGATAAAAGAATATACGAGATGGGGAGAATTACACACAGGACACAGACTCGCTGCGTTCCCAAGCAAATTCTTAACCGTATTATCAAAACATACAGTCTATAGGTAACTGAGTCAAAGGAGGCACACCGACAAGGGGGTGGAAATCAAAAATAGTAATTTGATTAGTTATTCATCTAAGACAATATTTCCGGACCATACTAACAGCATCTTAGTAGTTAAAATGCGTGTCCGACATCTTATCTCAAGGTTAGCATTCATCACCAACATCATATGAAAGACAGAAAGAATAGAACCTGTCCGGCCTTAAAGCTACAGTTTACCACAGTTCAAACCATTTCCATCACAATTCCCTCCTTTTGCGATTTTAGCAGATGGGCAGGACACCCAGGGCCAGGTACTTCACTTGACCTTGTATCAAACGCAGGACGTCTTCGCCTGATTCCCCTTGACCCTGGAGTCCTCAACATCTGCACCAATCACAACAACCTGTTACGAATCGAGATGAAGTGGCCTCCAAGTGCTGACCTGATCCTAGAAAAGGAAAAAGCATAGAAGTTAGGACATGTCATCTAATGAAACAATACTACATGTAATAACTGATTATAGGTATATGTGTATCCTTCACTTTCTGAGTTGAGTACTCTATGTGGTGCTACTTAGATCTATGTGTATTATTAACATAAAAACTATTAATACTCTGAATCTTTAGGTGATACTATTCATGGGTCACTGGGCTGGAAGTATTGGAATGTATCAGCTTTGTTCTTCCCTTTCCACAACTTCTTTGCGGCCCAGAAACCGATTTTTACTATCTCATTTAGAATCTATATTCTTTGATTCAGGATCAGCAGTTCTACAAGGGGGAACAAGAAACACCATCTTTTCCAGTCTCCGGGCTCCGCACTTTCTTGCAATGGCTGGCGTGGATCCGATTAGGCTTTCCTTGAGCTTCACTGATGTGCTTGTGGTCAACAACACTTAGAATGGACCATCAAACCTCATGTGCGAAGGCAAACACATACCAAATGTCTGGATGTAGTGGTGCTGAAGAGAAAGCATTGGCAATCACAGTGAAGTGGGTAGAGGTAGCAGGAACCTGAGCCAACAAGGTGTGTGGATTGGGCACAATGGGGGTGATCAGAACTGTAGCTTCATAGGTCATCATGTACCATCCAGTACTGAGTGGGTTTGCCCCTCTCACTTTTCTTTTTTCTCTAGGTACAAAGAAGTCTTACAAGGGGACACAATCTCCTTCACAACCTCCTATTTATTTATTTTTAAGTCTCAGACTGTTTGAGATATGGCATCTGACTGACAGTTCCTAGCTATGTGACCAGGCTTCCCACAGTTATAACAGGCAAAGTTACATTGCTCTTTACCGCCCTGATTTTGGGCAAAGTTACCTCCTACTCTTAGAGGGCGAGTTCTTCTCCTGTTCCGATCTTGCTCTATCCCCTTTGTGACTTTCACTGGGTCCCCTGGGTCCATCTAAAAAAGTGGTCCCTAAAATCCTCTGATGCATCTTGTTGCTTGCTTCATATCCCATTTCCATGCAAGAAAATAACTTTTCCACTGGCTCTCCCTTCTCTTGGGACATATTTGACAAAGTCATAGATTGAGCTGACAACCTATCCTACTGTCACTCCAACATGGGTTTGGGGTCTCACCAAAGGGGTAAAGGATGGACCAGTTTGATCCAATGTCCGCATCCCTCCCATACTAAGGTTTGGCACCTCCGGAGTGTCGTCCGCACTGCCCCTCCACCCCAGCCATCACTAAAAACATGGGTGTCTCTGGGGACAGTGATCCGGGCACGGTCAACACAGAATACAGTCCTCTCATGTGGTGTGGACAAGGAGACCCACACGCAGCACAACTCTCTCTTCAATCTTGGACTCTGCAGGTCCATCCCCCAGGACCATTATAGGGTGGTGGACTTACTTTTACCTTTCTCTGTTAGGGAGGTGGTTTAACATTATCATGATAGCATTCAAAATAATACTTGACACTTTGTCTTTCTACGACCTCCTCTATGCACTTCCCTTGATACTCGCAGCCAGACTTCTGCTGTTCTGTGAGCTTGCCATCTTTCAGCCACCCTTTGTCTTCCCTACATGCTTGTTCCCACTACTCAGGATTCAGTTTACCACCTGGGGTGTCATGTCTACACCGTTCATTAGTCCTCTGATGTTCTTCACTGCCTGTCTACCTTCTCTCTTCCTCACCACTTCTGCAGCTGGGATCTCTTTCAGTCCCTTTTTCTAACTTGGGTGTTGCCCATCTCTAAATTAGCTTCATCTTTATCTGCGCCAGAGGGGACTCCTACCCTACTCTCTATGGAGCCGGAAATCTGTAGTTCTCCTGACTACCATAAATACCATCAGCTTCAGCGGGGAGGCAAACCTGTCGCTTGGAAGCTGGAAACCTGTAGTCCTTTAACTACTTATTAGAAGCTCTTGGGGCGCTCTCTGTGGCTACCCCCGAAAACATTTTAGGGCAACACCTTCTATTGCTGCACACTACTTCTCTTGCACATACCTTCAGTACACTAATACAACAGGCAAACCAACAAAAGCAAACACAATGCAACCAGCCCACAGATTGAAACCAGATCCATATACTCATGAAGTACCTAAACTTTTTTCACACCACCAGTGCTGGAAAGACCTTAGAGTTCTTTGTCACTATAAACTGGACAGAGCTACACAGAAACTATCTTACCTGGGATGAGGGAGGCATGGAAAAGAAGAAACAGAGGGCAATGTAAGAATCAAGGCTTCTTACCTTTGCTCGAGCTTGTTTTGCCATCTGTTTGTTCTTATCCCTTGATCCTCCCTGTTTCCCGAGTCAGTCAACCTTCAGCATCATTCCTATTCAGGCGCCAGAAAGAACCTGTCCGGCCATAAAGCTACAGTTTACCACAGTTCAGACCATTTCCATCACAACTGTTTATTAAAGTAGCAAACTTAGAATAGATTTGACTGATTCAAGGGGAAGAGAGCTCCTTTATTGCATTGATTCCTTGTGAAGTTGATGCTTTTTGTTGGTCATGGCTGGATTTGAAAATTGGAGCACTCTGGACTACTTTACAGTCTTGCAAGTCCTGCACACCTGCCACGTGTTGGTGTCAATCTTTCACCATCACTCCCTGCCCTCTAGGGCTCTTTCTTCTGTTCAGTTATCTACGACTAAAGGAGTCCATTCTTAGTCCCCTGCATCTCGAAGAATTTGCAATCTCCCTTCCTTCACAATCACCTCCAGTAAGCAATATCACATAGAGTGATTCAGACCATGCTTCAGGTCTACACCAAAAATAAATATTCCATGCTTGCATCTGAGTTCACTAGCGATGAGGACATACCTTTTCCTCGGTCATCCTCTGCATCCTCTTGCAACTTGAGGAACCCCCCAAGACATCAGCTCAGGACTGCTACTGCAGCGGGCCCTGAATCTTCTGAACTCACATCGACATGGCAGGAATCAGAGAGTGGGACTTATTGAAGTTTGTTTTTTTTCTAATTAATTGATTGACTTAAAGAAGTTTTCCAAGATTTTAATATTGATGACCTATCCTCAGGACAGGGGTGTTGCTAGGGTCTCAAAAGATCCGGGGCCCAAGTCCCAATGAATATGGCCCAGTTCTCTAAGTCGTCGTCCCCTCCCCCCACACACTGCATTTTGCTGTACTTGCTATACAGCAGCACATATCTGTCACATCCAGGGCCTCCCAGGTCCAGGTGACGTCTCTTCTGATGTAGATCTTCTCTGTCATTATCTTCTCCATTCGGTCCGTACAACTTCTCTCAGCCGCGCCTCGTCTCTGCATTTCTATCATCATCCCCCAACCTGGAGTCCCCACATTGTTATCCTGCTTCTCACTGTGCTCCCCAATACCACCAAATACTATCCTGAAGAAATAATAGTGCCCTCATAGTAATACTGCCCCCTACAGTGCCCCCAACCGTGATAATGCTCCCCAAGAGTGCCCCTATTAGTAGAAGAGCCCTCCAGTATTAATAATACCCTCACAGAGCCCCCAGTCCAAATAAGGCCCCCTATTGTTCCCCAGTGGTAATAAAGCTCCCTTAGACCCCTCAGTAGCAAAAAAGGCCCCCATAGTTCTCATAGTAGAAATAAGGTGGATCTATAAGTCCCTCCTATAGAGCCCTCAGTAGTAATAAGAACGCCTATAATGTCACCTGGATTTGCAGTGCCCCCTGTTGTTATATTCCCGCCTCCACCATACAGTCCCATGTAAATAACATCACACCATCTCTCATGCCCCCTCCAAAATACACTCCTATGTAAATAACATCACTCCCCTCCCTTCACCCCCTCCAACATACAGTCCCATGTAAATAACACTATTTCCCTCCCTCCGCCATAAAATCCTATGTAAATAACATCACACCATCTCTCTAGCCCCCTCCAATATACAGTCCCATGTAAATAGCATCCCTCTCTATCTACAGCCCCCTCCAAAATACAGTGAAATGTAAATAACATTACCTCCTCCCCAGCCGCCTTCAACATACAGTCTCAAGTAAATAATATAATCCCCTCCCCAGACACCTCCAACATGCATTCCCATATAAACAACACTCGTCAACATTCAGTCCCATGTAAATAACATCATTCCCTCCACCAGCCACCTTCAACATACAGTCCCACGTAAAAAACATTGCCCCGTGAACATTCAGTCTCACGTAAATAGCATCACTCCCTCCCTCAGACCCCTGTAACATTCAGTCCCAGGTAAATAACATCACTGCCTCCCCCAACCCCATCCGACATACAGTCCTATGTAAATAACATCACTCCCTATCCCAGCCTCCTCCAACATACAGTCCCATGTAAATAACAATCCTCTACCACAGCCGCATTCAACATACAGTCCCATGTAAATAACATCACCCTGCCCCAGCCTCCTCCAACATACACTCCCATGTAAATAACATGACCCCCTCCCCAGCCACCTCCCACATACAGTTCCATGTACATAACATCCCTCCGTTCAGCCCTAACATACAGTCCCAGTAAATAACCACAACTCCCAGAATTGCTCTGCCTCTCCCTTCACTTACTTCTCCTGATGTAGCAGACATCACCTCAGCTTCTTCTCCTCTTCATCACCGACCTCACCTGCACTGGTTACACGATGGTGACATCAGTGCAGGTACTTCTCAACCACTGACTGTTTTACTGGTCACATGACCTGTGATGTCACCACAGGTCCTTCAGCTCTTCCACCACATTAGATTCAATTGCATTGCCATCCTGTGGATGGCAATACAGTTGTATCTAGCAGGCAGGACATTTGGGGCCTGGGACAAAACATCAGGGCCCCAGGCCCTGAATGTTTTAACCTAGCAACGCCCCTGCCTCAGGATATCAATATCAGATCGGCAGGGGTTTGACACCCTGAGCTCCAGCTGATCAGCTTGTAATTACACCTGCTTACCGATGCGATGCTGACGCGAGCAGGTAAACCATGAGGGGAAGGCAGCGCTTGCATGGAGTGAGGCCATCTCTTCAACCAGCTGATCGGTGGGGTGCCAGGTGTCCAACCCCCACTGATCTGATATTGATGACATATCCTGATTGTCATCACACCTGGTCCTGTCATTTTCACTGCCTGGTCCTGTCAATCAGATTACAGAGGGTGCGGAAGATGCGGAGAGATTTGAGCCTCTAAATGTAATGGTAACGCCCCCGTTGCTCCTAGAGGCTCATTTGGATATTGGAAAACCACTTTGCACCAGCAATATGATTAAATAGTGTAGCTGGCCAGCTATGACCTGTCCTAGGATGCTAATATAGCTTATGTTTATACAGCTAGACCTGCCAATAACCTTAATACAGTTCCTATGTTTGTGTGTTAAAGACAAAAGCAGAGTTATTTACTGTGACTTCATGTTTGGATGTCATATAACTTAAATATTGTGTTCACAGAAGCAGAAAAGATAATATGCCTTTAAGACTCATTATATAATGTAAGGTAAGTTCAATGACACTGCAGAAAAAACAGAAAGCATAAGGTTAAACTGTTGTAGCTGGGCAGGAGTCTTGACCAATCACAGCCAGCCTCACAGACAGCTTGTATGGGAAATTCCCCTAGAAGGAGCTGCTGGAATCATTACACCAGAGAAGAGAAACTGAACAGACATTCACTCCACTAAGAGCTGTGTTTTATGGAAGCAGAGAGGCCAAAATAGGTATTTAAAACAGTTATATAATGTTCCTACTGTTAATATAGTGATTAGAACTGTATACTGAACCAGTTATATGTGTGTTTACTTACAGTTCCACCAATTGCAAACCACAAATTCAATTGCAAACTACAAAGTTCACAATTCAAATTCCACATTGGAATCCAAATTGCATACAACCATTCCAGATCATACTCAACCAATCTGCAAATAGTTACTGCTAACTGCATATTGCCACAAAATTCAGCAAGTGAACTATTAGTTAGACATGACAACTGCATGCTTGGTATAAGAGGCCAGCACGTAGATACGTGCTGACGTAGTGGCCTGAGGAAGCATGATCATTCGTGCGCGAAACGGCCGTCGACACTGTATGTGAATTTGGCAAACTGCTACCCAGCCGCATGTAATCTGCTTTCATGAAATAAAAAGAAGCAAAGAACCAGTGGTGAGTGCTGCCTATTTTCTTCACCTTGTTTAGGAAGATTTGGATGACTATATTTTACGGATTGTGCACCGCTGTGACTGGTCTTTTGGAGGTATCAAGAGGCGTTTGTAAAGCACTCGGTTGTGTTGATAAATATCAGCAGTGCCACCTGTAACTCTATTGTGTGGAACTATTAGTTAGACCTCAGATATACCTCTCAGAGAGATCATAAAGTGCTTAAATAACTTAAAGTGAGAGTACAGATACTCAAGAGAGAAATATATCCACCATTTTATGTCGAATGACAAGATTGAACAGTTGAACCACCATCTTATGCATACCGCCATTTTATGATATCTTTTCAACACGTGTTATGTACATGAACTATCTGCTGCGGAGGCGGCAGTGTTATATATGAAGAAAAGTTGAAGTTAATAAAGAAGTTATTTCAAGCATTTGGTGTGCTCTTTAAACCTACTGTTTCCATAGAACGGCACTAGAGGAAGTACAGAGTAATAGACTGTCTGGTTAGACTAAAAGTCAAAGATACCAAAATTCTTCTAATGCCACAGCGCAAAAGGCACTTCATAGTGCTGCGCCTGCCACAAATAGGTCGGGAATGAGAGGGAGAGGATAGAGGTCTCGGATCCATGAGTGTGGATGTTTGTTCAAAGCTTTTTTATTCATCTCCTTTGTGAGTATAATAAAACTTTTAAAGACTATTTTTCTGGTGGATCTTCACTATGTGCACAAAATTCTAACCTCCGCAGAAGGATCGTTCGTGATAGGGCTATCCCTGCTGTAACTCTGATGTTTGGTTGCATGAGAAGAGCCTGATATTTCCTGACCTCACTCATCTACATTTGGCAGCGCTATCACCTTTAAAATCATTCACGAATGTTGATAAGGTGTTAATGGAGGTGGCTGAGCAACTGCTATTTAAGCAATTGTCCCTACAATGCTTACTCCACTCCAATATCTCTCTGGCCTGCTAATCAACAACAAGATTGTGCATTACCAACCAGGGAAGACCTAATACCATACAAGTAGGAAGCCCTTCCAGGACATAGCAAGAAATAACCTCATTATGGAGGGCCCCCACCCATACGACGAATCTTATGTACAGTCGTGGCCAAAAGTTTTGAGAATGACACAAATATTAGTTTTCACAAAGTTTGCTGCTAAACTGCTGTTAGATCTTTGTTTCAGTTGTTTCTGTGATGTAGTGAAATATAATTACTCGCACTTCATACGTTTCAGAGGCTTTTATCGACATTTACATGACATTTATGCAAAGAGTCAGTATTTGCAGTGTTGACCTTCTTTTTCTGGACCTCTGCAATCCGACTGCGCATGCTCTCAATCATCTTCTGGGCCAATTCCTGACTGAGAGCAACCCATTCTTTCATCATCACTTCTTGGAGTTTGTCAGAATTAGTGGGTTTTTGTTTGTCCACCCGCCTTGACCACAAGTTCTCAATGGGATTAAGATCTGGGGAGTTTCCAGGCCATGGACCAAAAATGTCAACGTTTTGGTCCCCGAGCCACTTAGTTATCACTTTTACCTTATGGCACGGCGCTCCATCGTGCTGGAAAATGCATTGTTCTTCACCAAACTGTTGTTGGATTGTTGGAAGAAGTTGCTGTTGGAGGGGGTTTTGGTTCCATTCTTTATTCATGGCTGTGTTTTGGGGCAAAATTGTGAGTGAGCCCACTCCCTTGGATGAGAAGCAACCCCACACATGAATGGTCTCAGGATGCTTTACTGTTGGCATGACACAGGACTGATGGTAGCGCTCACCTTTTCTTCTCCGGATAAGCCTTTTTCCAGATGCCCCAAACAATCGGAAAGAGGCTTCATCGGAGAATATGACTTTGCCCCAGTCCTCAGCCGTCCATTCACTATACTTTCTGCAGAAGATCAATCTGTCCCTGATGTTTTTTTGGGAGAGAAGTGGCTTCTTTGCTGCCCTTCTTGACACCAGGCCATCTTCCAAAAGTCTTCTCCTCACTGTGCGTGCAGATGCGCTCACACCTGCCTGCTGCCATTCCTGAGCAAGCTCTGCACTGGTGGCACTCCAATCCCGCAGCTGAATCCTCTTTAGGAGACGATCCTGGCACTTGCTGGACTTTCTTGGACGCCCTGAAGCCTTCTTGATAAGAATTGAACCTCTTTCCTTGAAGTTCTTGATGATCCTATAAATTGTTGATTGAGATGCAATCTTAGTAGCCACAATATCCTTGCCTGTGAAGCCATTTTTATGCAACGCAATGATGGCTGCACGTATTTCTTTGCAGGTCACCATGGTTAACAATGGAAGAACAATGATTTCAAGCATCACCCTCCTTTTAACAGGTCAAGTCTGCCATTTTAACCCAATCAGCCTGACATAATGATCTCCAGCCTTGTGCTCGTCAACATTCTCACCTGAGTTAACAAGACGATTACTAAAATGATCTCAGCAGGTCCTTTAATGACAGCAATGAAATGCAGTGGAAAGGTTTTTTTGGGATTAAGTTAATTTTCATGGCAAAGAAGGACTATGCAATTCATCTGATCACTCTTCATAACATTAGGTAACAGATTTACGACGAGCCCCAGGAGGACCAACCTGACGAGTGGCTCCCCTTAGTTGCATAGGTTTGTCTGAGTCAGGACCAGCTGACTCCTGCTTGAGAAAAGTCAGTGGGGGCAAGAACTCCTCAGCCTATCCCCAAGGCGTCTATCAATTCTTATAGATAGCGACATAGCTGCCTCCAGGGATATAGGAGTCTCATACAGCACAAGCGCATCTTTTACCTTTTCTGACAACCCTTTGCAAAACTGACTCCTGAGAGCCGAGTCATTCCACTTAGTATTCGTGGCCCACCTTTGAAATTCAGAACAATAAACCTCTGCTGTCCGATCTCCCTGCTGAAGAAGCCGTAATCTACACTCAGCTAGAGAGACTCGGTCAGGGTGATTGTATATGAGACCCAGGGCCTAAAAAAAAACTCTACCGACCGGAGGGCCTGGGTACCAGCTGGCAGCGAAAAAGCACAGGATTGAGGGTCCCCTTGAAGAAGTGAGATGATAATCCCCACCCGCTGTTCCTTATTACCTGAGGAATTTGGGCACAGCCTGAAATACAATTTAAATACTTCGCAGAACACCACAAATTTGTCTCTTCCTCCAGAAAATCTGTCAGGGAGAGCAACCTTAGGTTCCGGATTAACCTGGTTACCCATGGCAAACACTGGGGACTGCTGCAGTTGCTGCTGCTGAAGGACCGACGCCTTCAATTCTGTCACTTCAAGAGACAGACCTTGCAGCTGCTTTGCCAAAGCAGCAATAGGATCCATAGTGGATCTTAAAAAAATAAAATAAAATACACACTTTTATTTTTTTTTCCAAAATAAGGGCCAGATATAATATCACGTCCGATATGGCAAGTACCAGACATGCGGGGCAGAGGTAAGAGAAACAGGGTGTCCTAATACAAGGGAGAGGGAGGAGTGGTGACCCCTAACTCACCTAGCACTGGCACCTGGCTACCCTGACGTCCCTAGACGGGTTGCTTACCCGTACGCCGATCACGTGCCTCGTCCCTGACTTACCCAACTCAAACACCACATATAATCCCTGAAGGGAGACAACAAACTGTATACAACAAACTGAAGCGGACCGGAGATCCAACCGCACTGGTTCCAACTGCTCCAGCAGGCTCCACAGCAACACCACCTGAGGTCAGAAAAGATAACCTGAAAGGAAAGTCTATATCTGGCAACAAGGGAAGTAGGAAGAGAGACTAAATAGTGGCTGTCATGGCCTTTGCTGTGTGCGCCATGACACTTGTGCCATGCTTGCGGTTGCCGGTGGCAACGTGTTGCTGTTATGGCATGTGGTGGCAGTATCTCGGCTTTGGCTATGTGCGCCGTGACATGGTTGCCTCGCATGCTGTTGCCGGTTGCAACGTGATGGCTGGTGTATGCACTTCCCCCTTAAGTTGTAGCCTTCCCCTCTCTGGTGCTGTAAGGGTTAACCCCCTGATTGGGTGTGGTCGCTTTGGGCTATTTAGCTTCTGCTGGAAGCCTGTAGCTCAGTGTTTCTCCAGGCTTGGTGTATGCTGGTGGTTCACTGCTCCTGGCTTTACCATCTGTCCAGTGAGTGCCATCCTTGTGGTCATCAAGGTCTTCCCAGTTTCTGTGTGTTTCCTCCTTGTCTTCCTTCCCCTCCTGGTGTGTTGTTTATGGTATGGGTTTGAGTTTGTTGTACGTCTTGTTTGTTGTTGCACGTCTGGGATGTTGTTGGTGTTTGTCCCTGCATGTGTGCAAGACGTTTCCCTTTATGTGTGTTACCTCCGAGAGGGGGCTGGTTTCCCGGAGGGGTGAACCATAAGCCTGTATGCAGCGCTGCTTGGGGCTGCCATGCACTGTGTGAGCATGGGGGGCTCTGGAAGAGTAGGTATGCTGGATTCCTGTGTGGTAGTTTGTACTGTGACCTGCTGTGTGTTCGGGCTCCTGTGCTTATGCACGGGTTCCAGTTGTGCAGGCTTCGGCAGGTAAGTGAGTAGTCTTGTTGTTCTTGCCTGCCGATCCTCTAGCTGTGTATGGGCTTCCCTTTTCCCTGCTGCTAGGCCATTTGAGACTCCTGTTCATCCATGTCTGGGAAGAACAGGTCGTCTCTCCCCTGCTCCTATGTGAGGGATTACCAGGGCGACTCAGGGCCATAGGTATCCTGGTATGAGCCGTCCTACCATCCAGGTCCGCTCATACGGTGAGGAGTTAGGGTGAGGATTAGGGATGCAATAGGAGGTGACCTGCTCCCTGATTCAGGCATCCTGGCCTAGCTGCTTCCCCTTTATCCCTTTACATTATACGGTGGGGAGTTTCCCCCACTCCCCACCATGACAGTGGCTGAGAGTGGCAGACCCAGAACAGCTGAAAGGAAAACTACCGATACCTAGATAGGACAAAAAGTATAGTAAACCAAAACAGGAAAACCTGGACCGGAATCCATTCCAACTACCAAGTCATAGAGCGATCCCTTGAAATTGGGCGAGTAGCCCCCTGCTGCAACCTTATGACCCCAGGCACCACAGGGTCAGCGATAGGTCGTGATACCCTTGTGACAACGAGCAGGGCCGGTTCTAGGTGAAATGGGGCCCTGGGGCAAAAAACAATAAGGCCCCCCCCCCCCCATATGACACTTGCTGACTTTATCGTCCTGTATTGACTCTGGAGATTTAATTTGTGGACATTCATACAGAAGAAACTGTATATTGTGCGGCACAGTGTAGAGGTATACTGTATATTGTGTGGACAGTGTAGAGGTATACTGTATATTGTGTGCCACAGTGTAGAGGTATACTGTATATTGTGTGGCACAGTGTAGAGGTATACTGTATATTGTGTGGCACAGTGTAGAGGTATACTGTATATAGTGTGGCACAGTGTAGAGGTATACTGTATATTGTGGGGCACAGTGTAGAGGTATACTGTATATTGTGTGGCACAGTGTAGCGGTATACTGTATATAGTGTGGCACAGTGTAGAGGTATACTGTATATTGTGGGGCACAGTGTAGAGGTATACTGTATATTGTGTGGCACAGTGTAGAGGTATACTGTATATTGTGTGGCACAGTGCAGCGGTATACTGTATATTGTGGGGCACAGTATAGAGGTATACTGTACATTGTGGGGCACAGTGTAGAGGTATACTGTATATTGTGTGGCACAGTGTAGAGGTATACTGTATATTGTGGGGCACAGTGTAGAGGTATACTGTATATTGTGGGGCACAGTGTAGAGGTATACTGTATATTGTGTGGCACAGTGTAGCGGTATACTGTATATAGTGTGGCACAGTGTAGCGGTATACTGTATATTGTGGGGCACAGTGTAGCGGTATACTGTATATTGTGGGGCACAGTGTAGAGGTATACTGTATATTGTGGGGCACAGTGTAGAGGTATACTGTATATTGTGGGGCACAGTGTAGCGGTATACTGTATATTGTGTGGTACAGTGTAGAGGTATACTGTATATTGTGGGGCACAGTGTAGAGGTATACTGTATATTGTGGGGCACAGTGTAGAGGTATACTGTATATTGTGGGGCACAGTGTAGAGGTATACTGTATATTGTGTGGCACAGTGTAGAGGTATACTGTATATTGTAGGGCACAGTGTAGAGGTATACTGTATATTGTGGGGCACAGTGTAGAGGTATAATGTATATTGTGGGGCACAGTGTAGAGGTATAATGTATATTGTGGGGCACAGTGTAGCGGTATACTGTATATTGTGGGGCACAGTGTAGCGGTATACTGTATATTGTGGGGCACAGTGTAGCGGTATACTGTATATTGTGGGGCACAGTGTAGCGGTATACTGTATATTGTGGGGCACAGTGTAGCGGTATACTGTATATTGTGGGGCACAGTGTAGCGGTATACTGTATATTGTGGGGCACAGTGTAGCGGTATACTGTATATTGTGGGGCACAGTGTAGCGGTATACTGTATATTGTGGGGCACAGTGTAGCGGTATACTGTATATTGTGGGGCACAGTGTAGCGGTATACTGTATATTGTGGGGCACAGTGTAGCGGTATACTGTATATTGTGGGGCACAGTGTAGCGGTATACTGTATATTGTGGGGCACAGTGTAGCGGTATACTGTATATTGTGGGGCACAGTGTAGAGGTATACTGTATATTGTGGGGCACAGTGTAGCGGTATACTGTATATTGTGGGGCACAGTGTAGAGGTATACTGTATATTGTGGGGCACAGTGTAGAGGTATACTGTATATTGTGGGGCACAGTGTAGAGGTATACTGTATATTGTGGGGCACAGTGTAGAGGTATACTGTATATTGTGGGGCACAGTGTAGCGGTATACTGTATATTGTGGGGCACAGTGTAGCGGTATACTGTATATTGTGGGGCACAGTGTAGCGGTATACTGTATATTGTGGGGCACAGTGTAGAGGTATACTGTATATTGTGGGGCACAGTGTAGAGGTATACTGTATATTGTGGGGCACAGTGTAGCGGTATACTGTATATTGTGGGGCACAGTGTAGAGGTATACTGTATATTGTGTGGCACAGTGTAGCGGTATACTGTATATTGTGTGGCACAGTGTAGCGGTATACTGTATATTGTGTGGCAGAGTGTAGAGGTATACTGTATATTGTGTGGCACAGTGTAGAGGTATACTGTATATTGTGTGGCACAGTGTAGAGGTATACTGTATATTGTGTGGCACAGTGTAGAGGTATACTGTATATTGTGTGGCACAGTGTAACGGTATACTGTATATTGTGTGGCACAGTGTAGCGGTATACTGTATATTGTGTGGCACAGTGTAGCAGTATACTGTATATTGTGTGGCAGAGTGTAGAGGTATACTGTATATTGTGTGGCACAGTGTAGCGGTATACTGTATATTGTGTGGCACAGTGTAGCAGTATACTGTATATTGTGGGGCACAGTGTAGCGGTATACTGTATATTGTGGGGCACAGTGTAGGCTATATGTGTATAACAAACATACTCCACATGAACACTTACAGTTACTTGGCCCTTGGGGATCTCAGACGCCACTTCCACACTTTGGCCGGGGGCTCGGCGGAGCTGATGTTGTGTTTTATCTTATGGGGGAGTAATAAAGCCCACCATAATGCCCCCCCCCCCCCAGTAGAAATAATTCTCCTTATAATGTGACAGTGCAAAATAACTTTTGTAATGCCCCTAGTTGAGCTATTGTCCCCATAGTGCCCCCATAATGTGACAGTATAAAATACCCCTATATAGTGCCCCCAGTAAATGCCCCCATAGTGCTCATCTCCCCCTCCCTCCTAGTGCCCCCCCATAATGTACCAGTATAAAATGCCCCATATATAGTGCCCCAGTAGATGCCCTCAGTGTCCACCATAATTTGTAAGTATAAAATACCCCTTCTTAGTGCCCCCCGTAGATGACCGCATAGTACTCCTCTCCCCCCCTTCGCCATAGTACCCACCATAATGTGTCACAGTATAAAATTCTTCTGTACAGAGCCCCCATGTAAAATACCCATTCTTTGTGGCATCAGTAGATGCCCCTATAGTGCCACCCAATAATGTGCCAGTAAAATGTGTCCCCATAGATGCCCCCCAATCTTGTGCCAGTAATAAGAGCCCCCCACCATCTTGTGCCAGTCGCCAGAGGGCCCCCCCATATTATGTGCCAGTAGCCAGAGCCCCCCCATATCATGTGCCAGTAGCCAGAGCCCCATGTGCCAGAGGCCCCCCCTATCCTGTGCCCGTAGTCAGAGCCCCCCCTATCATGTGCCAGTAGCCAGAGCCCCACCGTATCATGTGCCAGTAGCCAGAGCCCCCCCATCATGTGCCAGTAGCCAGAGGCCCCCCCATCATGTGCTGGTAGCCAGAGCGCCCCCATATTATGTGCCAGTAGCCAGAGACCCCCCTATTATGTGCCAGTAGCCAGAGCCCCATGTGCCAGAAGCCCCCCCATACCATGTGCTAGTAGCCAGAGCCCCCCTATCATGTGCCAGTAACCAGAGCCCCCCCCCTATCATATGCCAGTAGCCAGAGCCCCCCATCATGTGCCAGTAGCCAGAGGGGCCCCCATCATGTGCCAGTAGCCAGAGCCCACCCCATATCATGTGCCAGTAGCCAGAGCCCCCCCTATCATGTGCCAGTAGCCAGATGCCCACCATATCATGTGCCAGTAGCCAGAACCCACCCCATATCATGTGCCAGTAGCCAGAGCCCACCCCATATCATGTGCCAGTAGCCAGAGCCCACCCCATATCATGTGCCAGTAGCCAGAGCCCACCCCATATCATGTGCCAGTAGCCAGAGCCCACCCCATATCATGTGCCAGTAGCCAGAGCCCACCCCATATCATGTGCCAGTAGCCAGAGCCCACCCCATATCATGTGCCAGTAGCCAGAGCCCCCCCCCATCATGTGCCAGTAGCCAGAGGCCCCCCCATCATGTGCCAGTAGCCAGAGGGGCCCCCATCATGTGCCAGTAGCCAGAGGGGCCCCCATCATGTGCCAGTAGCCAGAGCCCCCCATATCATGTGCCAGTAGCCAGAGCCCCCCATATCATGTGCCAGTAGCCAGAGCCCACCCCATATCATGTGCCAGTAGCCAGAGCCCACCCCATATCATGTGCCAGTAGCCAGAGGCCCCCCCATCATGTGCCAGTAGCCAGAGACCCCCCCCATCATGTGCCAGTAGCCAGAGGCCCCCCCATCATGTGCCAGTAGCCAGGCCCCCCCATCATGTGCCAGTAGCCAGAGCCCCGACCATCATGTGCCAGTAGCCAGAGCCCCCCATATCATGTGCCAGTAGCCAGAGCCCCCCATATCATGTGTTAGTAGCCAGAGCCCCCCCATATCAGCAGCCGCCAGTATTGTACACATATAAAAAAAAAAACACACTTACCTCCATGTCAGCCATGTGATGCAGGCCTCTTCCTGCCTGTGTCCCGCGCTATATGGCTCAGGCGGCGCGATTACGTCATCGCTCCGCCTGCACCGGCCACAGATAGGCTGCCGGCACTCGGACGATCAGAGGAACAGGAAAGGGACACACCTCTCCCCTGCTTCTCAGCACAGGCATCTGTATCACTGTCCTGAGGATGGCGATACAGATGACTATGGAGATGAGCGCTTCCATAATGGAAGCGCTCATCTCCCTGTGTGACTGTCCCCCGCTGCCCACGCTTGCCGCCACCGCCACGGGGCCCACGAAAATATATTTAGTTGCGGGGGCCCGGGGGCAATTGCCCCCCTTGCCTTAATGGAAGTGCCGGCCCTGACAACGAGGTACTAGTACTGAGACCTTCAGCCAGACTGCATCCTGGACTATAATAGGTACATAGGAGGGGTTGATCTGATCGACTCCTGAAGCTGTACCGCACAATGTGGACATTGGAGGTGTCATACAAGAAACTGATCACCTATCCTCTGGATAGATTACCATATAAAAAAGAGCGGATGTAGCAGCACTACAAAAGATTGATGGTTTTCCTTACTGTGGTGGTGCTCGCCGTGTCAGAAGCCAGTCCCATGCTTCCCCAGATCCAGATAAATAGAAATAAAGGACAGCAGCACTCTCCAGCCTTGTTCCTTAGTGCTTTATTTTCACCAAGACAAAAAATGCGACGTTTCGATCGATGTGATCTTTCTCAAGCAATCTAACATTGTGAACTCAAAATCAAATACATATACCCTACTAAGCTGGTCATCTGACCTAATTAATTATGCAAATACATCATTGAAAAAAGCTGTGTATACCGCCCCCACTTCTAGAAATTGAGGAAGGACAAATTGAGGAAGGACAATACCTTGTTTCCTTTGATGTGGTCGGTCTCTATACGAGTATCGACCACATCAAGGGACTGGATTCGGTAGAGTGGACCCTCACCAGAAGTGAGATTAAGCCAGAGATCGCTAGGTTTATCCTTTCCCTATTGGAAATAGTCCTGACATGCAACTACTTCCTCTTTGAGGATACTTATTATGTACAACAGCGGGGGACCGCAATGGGGTCCAACGTGGCCCCAACTTATGCAAACTTGTACATGAATAGATTTGAGGAATGTTCTATATACCCGTCCAGCCACTTCACCTCGGTGAAGGGCTGGATGAGGTATATAGACGACATATTCTTTGTCTGGACTGGATCCCTGGAGAACTTGTTTAAGTTCCAGGATGAAATCAATTCGGTCCACACAGAATTAAAATTTACAGTGGTGTATTCCCAGACCAATTTACAATTTTTGGACACGACAGTTTATCATGCAGATGGTAAACTTTATACCGATTTGTTTGTAAAACCTACGGACAGAAACAACATGTTGTTATTCCAGAGTGACCACCCTGGGTTTATGAAAGAGTCACTGCCATACAGCCAGCTACTCAGGGTTAAGAGAATAGTCACAGATAATGTCCAATCAGAGTTAAGACTCGGTGAGATGTGCAATAAGTTCTATGAAAGAGGCTATCCGAGGCCCATGGTACTGAGACACAAACAGAGGGTGGATCAATTTAGAAGGGAGGACCTCTTGAAGAAAAAAGAACAAAGAGAGGAGAATAAGAGGGTTCCCTTTGTGTCGACACACACAATGGTCAGTAAATCCATTACAAAGGTCCTTAGAAGCAATTGGCACATTCTAGCTGAGTCTTTCCCTGAGATTGAGGCGTTTCGCAATGCACCTCTCATGTCATATAGAAGACCACGCAGTATAGGAGACAGTCTGGTTCATGCCGATACGAAACAGAGTGGTTTACCCCCAGTACAGAGAAAGGGCTGTTTTCCCTGCCTGGGATGTTGTAATTGTAATGGGATCCTAAAGGGGAGCTCCTTTTCACATCCCAGGACAGGAAAAACCTACCAGATTGGCAATTACTATACATGCAGATCTGAATACGTGATTTATATACTGCAATGCCCCTGTGGACTTCTCTACGTGGGAGAAACCACTCAGGAATTTAGAAAGCGAATAAACCAACATCGGTATAATATACGTAAACTGTTACGAGGAGTGAAAGAGACCGATAATTCCAAGACAGAGTTACCTGTCCCAGAACATTTCCTCAAAAATAACCATAATATTTCACAATTACGTTTCCGCATAATTGATGGAGTTCTACCCCAAAGAAGAGGGGGAGATAGGGAGAAGCTCTTAAAAAGGATGGAGTTGAGGTGGATATACGAGCTACAAACACTCGAACCCAAAGGCCTCAACAGGGAGTTTAGGATTGGTTCACTCTACTGACTGCACAGAATCAAGTAGCCTCCACACTTGTTGATTAATACTATATTCCATCTGAGTTTAATCATGTTTTAATGAAGTTGGTACCCAACCTGTTAGGTTGTGTTTTTTATAATGGTTTTTGTACTATTTGTATATTTACACAATTTCTCTGTCTTCTATTTTTAGATGACTGTATGTGTGGGCCGACCTGGGGACGCATGCTGAGGTAACAGATCATGTATAATTTAGTTGCAATCCAGTTTTGCCATTTTTTTGTTATTTTTCGGTGTTCGCCTAGGGGAGGAGACAATTTTGTCAATTTAGACATATTAGATGAGAATACGCTGGTCAAACTACTGTTCCATGTATTGGAGAATGGGAGTACACGGTTCCTATGGAACAGCCGTATGGTATACTCGCATATGTATATAATGGAGGGGGTTGAAGTGCTTGTGATGGCCTAGTGGACGGTACTATAGATGTATACCCGGAGACGGGGATACCTATTAACCGACTATATGGGTTTGAATGGCTCCATAGGACGGACGTCGCTTCGATTTGGAGGATACGCCCTCCTAAAAATGTGTGGGGTGGCCTATGGCTATATTCGTTGACCCCTTGATAGGGGGAGATGAGATGCCGATAGGACCACCATGTTTGTAAAGTGGGGGTGTGCACAGGTACACTTTATGAAAAAAAAGGGGGGGTAATTACCCCTAGTGTACTAGATTGAAGAGTGCCACTCCTTGTATATGAGTTTGTGGACCCTGGATTGCTTACCATGAGGCTGGACTTAGTGACCGGGTACTCTAACCTTATGATATGGCTGAGTAGTGGACACCTGGTACATATGACCATCTATAGCCTTCTTTAATAAAGTTAATTTCGATGTGCAATCAACCTCTAGCTTGAATTATTTTAGAATAATTTGCCCCTTACGATTGGTGAACACGTTTTGATAACAAATATGAGAATCTGGTCTGTGAATTTTATATGGGACGCGATGTTTTGTATTCCCATGGCGGCGGCTTTGGGGGTGCGGTACAGTGACGTGGGACTAGATGCTGAATCCCGTTGCCACTGAGGTTGGATGCGCATGCGCGCTCTACCCTGGAGGTGACGAGGAAGAGAGGCGCCTGGTTACCATGACACTGGTCGGGCGTCCTGGAACTGACGTCATGGGTCAGACACGCAGGCGCATTGGATATTGTGAAACGCCGAAGCAAGTGCAATGATTGGCCTTATGCATGGATACAGTTGCCACAGCAGCGGATCCCCCAGGTTCGTGCCGTACACTGCAGTAAGTCGATGGAGTCTTATTTTTATGTACACACAATTGATAAAGTTTAAACACTATAGATTGGGTCCACCCCACTGTCAGATGAATAGAAGTGGGGGCGGTATACACAGCTTTTTTCAATGATGTATTTGCATAATTAATTAGGTCAGATGACCAGCTTAGTAGGGTATATGTATTTGATTTTGAGTTCACAATGTTAGATTGCTTGAGAAAGATCACATCGATCGAAACGTCGCATTTTTTGTCTTGGTGAAAATAAAGCACTAAGGAACAAGGCTGGAGAGTGCTGCTGTCCTTTATTTCTATTTATCTGGATAGATTACCAGTATCTGACTGGTGGGGGTCTAAACTGATTACCTATCCTCTGGATAGATCACCAGTATCTGACTGGTGGGGGTCTGACACCCAGGAACCCCGCCAATCAGCTGTTTGAGAAGGCAGCAGCGCTTGCAATAGTACTGCAGCCTTCTCTCTGTTTTCCCTAGGTCAGTGACTACACATTCATGTGTCACTTGGACTAGGAGCAGCTCAGTCCCATAGAAGTGAATGGAGCTGAGTGCGATGCCAAGCACGGCCACTATACAATGTATGGCGCTGTGCTTGGTGTGAGAAGGCCACGGAGCTCACAGGAGCGCCACTACCTTCTCAAACAGCTGATCGCCGGGGGTCATCAGTAAAAAAAAAAAATCTTGGAAAACCCCTTTAATTTATTTATAGTGTATCATCTGTAAAATGTTCAAAATTTTTCCCAAAATGTTGCCTTTTTTTAACAAAAAGAAACCAAAACTTACCCATAACATAAAGTGCAATGTGTCATGAAAAAAAACATCTGAGGAATCCGCACTGTCGCATTTACAATCACAAAATTTGGCACACAGCTACATCCGGTGTCCGGGAGGGTTTTAGACCGGGTCTCAGCTCTCTAGGACGTACCGTTCCTGAGATATTCCCCAAAAATGCATTAGCCAATAGAAGCTTGGTCACATGACCCTTATCAGCTATTAGAAGCTCACACGATGTTACACTCCACATACATACAGTTTTACTTCAGGTTTCCATAACAACCCAGCCATTTTTCTTCACTGCTGTAGGAGAGCTTTAAAGGTAATCTGTCACCAGGATAATCGCTATTGCAGTAAAGCCATGGCCCAACAGCACTTAGTACCTTATTTCAGGATGTGCCTTTGTTCCAGCAATAGAGGTTTTTACCAGTTTATTTGGTATACAAATGATCCAGTGAGGTGCCCAGAGGGGCGTCATTCTTGCAGGAAGGAGCCCAGACACGCCCCCTGCCACCATATGTCCACCCTCAAAAGATTAACTTAAAACCCCGCCCCAGGTCCAGCTAAGCCACGCCCCTGATTCGATAAGGCAACACCCCTCCCAATCAGCCGACGGGGATTGAAAAAATGAAGTTAAAAATCAACTTCTGTCAGCTGCAGGGGTGGAACAGTGACTTTCTTCCTGCAGCTCACACTCAGACAGCACAGTGCTGCTGTCTGAGAGTGAGCTGTTCAAAAGGACATCCTTGTGTCCGTCCAGGCCCTGCGCCAGACTGAGGACAGGGAGTCTGAAAGCCAGACTGTCCGGCCTAAAACTGGACCTCTGGCCACCCTAGGGGCAGGCTGCTGTGTAGGTCACAGTTAAGGGGATGGTCCGCTATGGAGGTCGGTGCTAAGGGGCAGATTGTTGTAAAGGCCACTGTTAAGGGGGCGGGCCCCTGTAGAGGTCATTGTCAAGGGGGTGGTATGCTGTGAAACTCACTGTTAAAGGGGAAGGCTGCTGTAAAGGTCAAAGTTAAGGAGGTGGGCTGCCGTGGAGGTCCAATTTTAAGGAACGGTGCACTGTGGGGGAGGCAGTGTTAAGGGGTGGGGGGCTGTGGAGGTCACTGTTTTGGGGGTGGGGTGCTGTAGATGTCACTGTTATAGGGGATAGTGTTGATATCTTTTAACGACACACACAAACATTAAATGAAATAGATTAAATATACCCGAGCGAAGCCGCGTCCTTCAGCTAGTATATATATATTTATTTAATATACACTCATTGACAATAAATAATCCCGCACCAGATAGAAATGTTGGACACTGCAGTTATGTCTCTGGCAGATATGTAAATGATTACAGGTGAGGTTAGACACAATGGTACATCATAAGGATTGCAGTCATACACAGTGATTCAGCAGGGGTTTTATAATACATCTATATACCATATATATATAATATATATGATGTATAAAAGAAATTAACCTGCCGCACTCACCAGATTTCTTTGCAGCGTGTTTATTCAAGTTTAAAATATGGTCGCTACAGGCCTCATTGGTGGTGCACCCCTGTATATAAAATAAGTCAAAGAGAAGGTAACTGCTCCAGCCGAATTACAGATAATCGCAAGGCGAAGGACAGGGCACACATACATGTAATGGGGACGGAAAGAAAGGGAGAAAATAACATTATGGGGTCAGGTGGAGAAACCCCTTACACATTTTGTTACGTCCTGTGGATATGCCATAAATGTCTAAGGATATGTTTATGGCGATGGCTGACCTTGAGTTCCACCACTGTTTCGAATGCGCCGGATCTGCCTGCGGTTTTAGCCCCAATCCCTGCTTGATGCGGTCTAGAAATTAGTGTGAAACGATCTGCAGCTCGGACCGCCATTGACAACAATGGGAGGTGGTTTCTGCAGGTTTTCAGCACATAAATCCTTGAGCGAACAAACACATTGTGAAATCGATGCAGGTCTTACCTCCAAGCAGAAGATGGCACCTGAGGCTGCACACGGATCTCTCCCTTCACTTCTGTAGCACTTAGCTGAGCAAGCGTGCATGGCTGTTTATGTGACTTCCACAATTCCACATGAATGAATGGAGGAATCCCTGCACAGCCATCTATCCATTCATTTTCCACCTAGATGCGAAAGCCAGGGACTACCTCACTAGGCCAGAAAGTGGTCAGGACACCCTCAATCTGGAGATAGGGACCCGCATCGATCACACATTTATGGCACATTCTGTTTATTTTTTAATCATTTTCACCCAACTAAGTTTTCCTGACCAAGCTGATAAGCCAAAGGCAGCATGGAGGTTGTCTCTGAAGTTGGCAGTGAAGGTGTATATATGTCTCAGACGATCTCTCCTCTCATAAAAGGACAGTTTACCTTCATCATAGTCCAGATATATTCGCAGTCTCTCACATGATGCACTGTTTGGTAGACGGACGTCTTTACAGTCATGTCTTGCATAGATTTGATTACAATACCTGCGCAAACACCAGGACTTGTCATTGTCTCCTATCAAGGACTCTCGTCCTCTCCTGGCTATGCTGGAGTAGCTTACACCAACTCTCCACTCCCCCGACTCACCAGTGTCCACCTCCCAGTAATAATTTCCAGAGCTAAATTTTTCTATACTTAGAACCATAGGATACTGAAAGCTGTCCGGTGTCTCGGGGTAGCTCTGGTCTGTAACATGTGCTTTACATAAGTCCCCGGAGATGTGTAAATTCTTACCGGCTGTTGTTGGGTCAAGTGTTATGTCTGTGGGCTCATACCTAAAGATCCCGTTCTCTACACTTTTTACGATATTATAAACATCTTTGAATAACAATTTTAGGTTTGTGTCTGTTTGTAGATCTCCTGGACCTCGGAGTTCCCGGATTTCTGTGTCCTCTTCACAACTGTTGGTGTTAGAGATATCATCCTTCTTGAATTCTAGGACAGTGAGTGGATCGGTTGTCCTGATCAGTGTCTCCATGTCGCCAATCGTCTTGGACAGCTCGTTATTCTTTGTTTCCAGCTGTTGGATCAGATGAGTATTGGAGACTGACATTATCTTCTCCTGTCTGAGGATCTCGCTCAGGACTTTCTGTTCTAGGATTCCAAGTTCTTTCCTTATATTCTGAAATTGATCAGTGACTCTTTTTGACAAAACTGCAGCTTTTTGAAGAAGTCTGATGCTACGAGTCTGCAGACTCTGGATTTTCTGGTTAATTTTCTCTTGCATTGATCTCAGTGTCTCTTGTCTAAATTTCAGGTTCTTCTTCTTGTGCTCAACAGCTTTATCAAGTATCTCCACTTTGTGTCCCTTATGATCTCCATCCAACCTGCAGGACACACAGATACAAGCACTGTCCTCCATGCAGTAAAACTCAAGGATCTTCTTGTGAGTAGGACACTTTCTGTTCTTCAGGTCAGTGCTCGGGGGTAATAAAGTGTGCTCCGATGTCCTCATGTTGTGTCTTGTCAGATGTCTATTGCACATGGAGGTTTCACACTGCAAACAGGATTTGTCTGCAGGAACTGGGAAGTCACAGAAAGTGCAGAAGATCCCAGTCTCCTCCTGTTCAGATTGAGTACAGGCCTCCGCTATGTTACTTAGCCGAAAGTTTGTATTCAGTCCAGGTCTTCGACTTAACCTCTGCTGGCATTCAGGACATCTGAGGTCATCCTTATCCTGATGGTCAAATGTTTTGGTGATACAATCCCGACAGAAGCTGTGTCCACACGGCAGTGTGACAGGATCTTTAAAGATCTCCATGTGAATAGAGCACAGTAGCTCAGCTCTCAGGTCTGCAACCGCCATTAGTGATAGCAGGAAGTACAGCTGAAGATCAGATTTCAGCAAGTGACACTGTGTGGGTGTGAAGAATTTCTTATACTTTATGTCACTCCTCCAGAGACCTGCACTTTTTATGTGGCTTATCAAATAAGCCAAGAAAAGTACACTCTCTCTTGTTTGATGCCATAGGAAAATGAGCATCATTTTAGGTCATATATAGGGATAGTTGTAGTCACCTACTCTACAACAGAGGGGCTGGTGGGACACATTGATGAGGAGCCATCTACAGGTGCATCATGGTGTGGGATGGCATCTCCTCTCTCGGAAAATAATCACAGACCAAATAAAATTGCACCAGATGAACCTTACTAACACCATTGTAGATAGAATGTCACTCAGCATATTGTTCTGTCTCTTTATAAAAAGTACAGATTATAAAAATTGCTAACTTAGAATAGATTTGACTGATTTGGGGGGAGGAGAGGTCATTTATTGCATTGGTTCTTTTTCAAACTATCCAATCAATATTGGTCATGAATGGGTCTTACGCTGGGTTCACACCTGAGCGTTCGCGATGGAGTGCTCTGTATTGCGCGATTGTACCGGTGTTTGCAATCGCGCATACAGAGACAAGCGAACGCCCATTGTCGCGCGTTCCCGAAAGTCTATGTACGGGAACGCGCGACAAGACGCCCCAAAGAAGCTCATGTACTTCTTGGGGCGTCGGGTGTTTTACAGCGCGATAGTCCGCGCTGTAAAATGCCCAGTTGAGAACCATTCCCATAGGGAAGCATTGTTTTCTCCTTGTCGAGCGTTTTACAGCGCGTAGGAACGCGCTGTAAAACGCTCAGGTGTGAACCCAGCCTTAAAGTAGGACTAAGGCCTTATGCACACGGCCATCATACAGCCATTTTTAGCACCAATGAAAGTCTATGGGGCTATTCACATGGCCGTTCTTTTAACGGCCAGTGAATAGCGTCCGTCCAAAAATAGGACATGTCCTATTTTTGGCCGTTTTCTCGGTCAGACGGACCCATTGAAATCAATGGGACTGTTTTTAACGACCGATTGACAGGAGTGCACCTAACGGCCGTTAAAAACGGGTACACTTTACCCAGGCCATTTAGGGGTTAAAAAAAAAACTCACTTCATCCACTTGCTCGCAGTGCGGCAGTCTCTTCATTGAGCACGACCTGCGATATGCGTGGTGACGTAACCACGTGGGAGCGCGCAGTGACGTCATCACGCACCTTCAGCAGGTCCCGTTCTGTGAAGAAAGAAGAGACTGCTGCAGCGCAAGCAAGTGGATAAGGGGCGGTGGGCCATCATGGGGACATTATTTAAACCATGGGGGAAATTATTTAACATGGGGGCATTATTAAAGCTGGGGGCAGCAAAAAAATAAATAAAAATTCATACACTATGGGGGACATTATTTTAGCAGGGAGCCGACCATCCTGTAGGTGTCTATAAATAACTGCCAAACTGCCGTTTTCAACGGACATGAAAAACTGCTGCAAAACGGACATTAAAAACGGACACACGGACAGAAAATTGATGCACACACTGATGCAAAATGGCCATGAAAAACTGTCAGTGTGTCCGTTTTTAACAGGCTTTTTTTTCAATGTCTAGTGCATGTAGCCTAACCCAGGCCACATTAGAGTCTTACACCGAATTCTCGTCACCTACCACATGTTGGTGTCAATGTCTCACTAACACACTCTCTGGCTCCTGTTACTTGCAGCTCTAGGGTTCCATTCAGACTTAGTACCCTGTGTCTCAAAGAATCTGCCATGCCCCCTCTCCACTATCCCGGCCAGTCGGCAATGCCACATGGAATCAGGAACCAGGAATCAAAGAATTGGACTTTATTAAGTTATTTTTTGTCCTGATGAGCTGATTGACCTAGGTGGCCCATATTATGGTATGGCCAGCGTTTATTGCCCACATCTTTTTATGCTAAACCTTGCAGGTGGTCCACCATAGATGCTTGTGAAGATGGTTCCATTTTGGAGCATTGTATCGAGGAAGCTGGGCATTAGGGTCTAGAGCAGGCATGGCCAACCTGAGGCTCTCCAGCTGTTGTAAAACTACAACTCCCACCATGCCCTGCTGTAGGCTGATAGCTGTAGGTAGCCTGGGCATGCTGGGAGTTGTAGTTTTGCAACAGCTGGAGAGCCTCAGGTTGGCCATCCCTGGTCTAGAGATATCCTGTACCACACCTGGATGTCCTACATGGACATTCCCAGCTCGTGATTCCTTAGATTCTTACATTACGCTGATAATACAAAGTGCCCACCATGAGATGACCCAAGATATGACTTAAAAATGTAGGCCCCTAATAGACCATTTCAGTACCTAGGCATACACCCTTGAGAATGTATTTCCATAAATGAGACCCTGGTACATTTTAAAGGGAGGCCTTCATTTTGCCAGTAAACAATGAGCAAGAAGCAAGGTATGCAGCAAAGATGTATAAGTGTGTGAGAAGATATCTGAAGGGATAGACACTAGAACTGAACCCCATGAATGCATCACCGCCCACCTTCTTGGAAGTTGGACCAGGGTTACTACCTCTACATGGATGACCCTTATACTCGTGTCCCACTGAACAATTGCCTCGCTACCAGAAGTTCCTCAGCATGCAACATTAAAAAATCTGAATATCCTCCCCAGGTCACTACTCGGGCAAAGACTCAGCAAAGAAGAACGAGACCAGGTCAGTATGTGGTTATAAAACATTGTGTATCAAGTATAAGACCAGAGGTATGTCCGTATACTGACAACAATACACAATGATTGCAGCACACCTTTCCCAATACGAGGTACTAATACAGAGAACCCCAGGCCAGACTTCATCCTGGACTATAAGAAGTACATAGGACGGTTTGATCTGTCGGATCATGTCCTGAAGTCGTACTGGGCCATGCGGAACTCGAGGATGTCATACAAGAAACTGATCATACAAATGGCATTGTATATGCGAAATGGACAACAATCTGCCATGTGATCCCATATATGTTCATGCAGTGGCTTACACACAATCCATGGGGCCCCGGTGCGAAACTGATAAATGGGGCCCCCTCCCTGTCGCCACCGCCAATCCCCCCTCCGCGTGCGTGTGTGTATGTATGTATATGTATATTATATACTGTATATCGCTATATACAAGAGGATGATATGCGGTATAACATCTTGTATATAGTGATATAGTGGACCACGCTGATGATATAACCTGGGTATCTCCTGTATATAATTATATATGTACAGCTGGTATAAGGTATACATCTTCTTGTATATAGTGATATGGAGCATGCTGGTATAACCTGGGTATCTCCTGTATATAATTATATATGTACAGCTGGTATAACCTGGGTATCTCCTGTATATAATTATATATGTACAGCTGGTATAAGTTATACATCTCCTTGTATATATTGATATGGAGCATGCTGGTATAACCTGGGCATCTCCTGTATATAATTATATATGTACAGCTGGTATAACCTGGGCATCTCCTGTATATAATTATATATGTACAGCTGGTATAAGTTATACATCCTCTTGTATATAGTGATATGGAGCATGCTGGTATAACCTGGGTATCCCCTGTATATAATTATATATGTACAGCTGGTATAACCTGGGCGTCTCCTGTATATAATTATATATGTACAGCTGGTATAAGTTATACATCTTCTTGTATATAGTGATATGGAGCATGCTGGTATAACCTGGGTATCTCCTGTATATAATTATATATGTACAGCTGGTATAAGTTATACATCTTCTTGTATACAGTGATATGGAGCATGCTGGTATAACCTGGGTATCTCCTGTATATAATTATATATGTACAGCTGGTATAAGTTATACATCTTCTTGTATATAGTGATATGGAGCATGCTGGTATAACCTGGGTATCTCCTGTATATAATTATATATGTACAGCTGGTATAACCTGGGCATCTCCTGTATATAATTATATATGTACAGCTGGTATAAGTTATACATCTTCTTGTATATAGTGATATGGAGCATGCTGGTATAACCTGGGCATCTCCTGTATATAATTATATATGTACAGCTGGTATAAGTTATACATCTTCTTGTATATAGTGATATGGACCATGCTGGTATAACCTGGGCATCTCCTGTATATAATTATATATGTACAGCTGGTATAAGTTATACATCTTCTTGTATATAGTGATATGGAGCATGCTGGTATAACCTGGGTATCTCCTGTATATAATTATATATGTACAGCTGGTATAACCTGGGCATCTCCTGTATATAATTATATATGTACAGCTGGTATAAGTTATACATCTTCTTGTATATAGTGATATGGAGCATGCTGGTATAACCTGGGCATCTCCTGTATATAATTATATATGTACAGCTGGTATAAGTTATACATCTTCTTGTATATAGTGATATGGAGCATGCTGGTATAACCTGGGCATCTCCTGTATATAATTATATATGTACAGCTGGTATAAGTTATACATCTTCTTGTATATAGTGATATGGAGCATGCTGGTATAACCTGGGCATCTCCTGTATATAATTATATATGTACAGCTGGTATAAGTTATACATCTTCTTGTATATAGTGATATGGAGCATGCTGGTATAACCTGGGCATCTCCTGTATATAATTATATATGTACAGCTGGTATAACCTGGGCATCTCCTGTATATAATTATATATGTACAGCTGGTATAAGTTATACATCTTCTTGTATATAGTGATATGGAGCATGCTGGTATAACCTGGGCATCTCCTGTATATAATTATATATGTACAGCTGGTATAAGTTATACATCTTCTTGTATATAGTGATATGGACCATGCTGGTATAACCTGGGTATCTCCTGTATATAATTATATATGTACAGCTGGTATAAGTTATACATCTTCTTGTATATAGTGATATGGACCATGCTGGTATAACCTGGGTACAGTGGCGTAACTACCGGGGAAGCAGCTGCTTCGGGGCCCGGCACCCCAGCAGCGTGTGTGACAGTTTATTTTCAAGTTAGTTAAATATCGTGTTCAGGGCCCCTTCACAGCCACTAGTGTGATCTAATTTTACTGTCTACTAAAGTCTCCTGGTCTGGGATTCGAACCCACAACCTCCAATCTATCAGTGAATCAGTGGCAAAGCATTTACCCTCACAGCCATAAAGGCTGCATTACAACTGACTGTTAAAAAAAAACAAACAAAAAAAAACATCTATACACATGACAGCTGCCCAAACACACCTAGCACTGCTATATCTGTATATGACAGCTGTCCCAGCACACTCAGCTCTGCTATATCTCTATATATGACAGCTGCCCCAGCAAACCCAGCTCTACTTTATCTATACACATGACAGCTGCCAAAACACAGCCAGCTCTGCTACATCTATACACATGACAGCTGCCAAAACACAGCCAGCTCTGCTACATCTATACACTTGACAGCTGCCAAAACACAGCCAGCTCTGCTACATCTATACACATGACAGCTGCCCCCAACACACCAGGCACTGCTATATCTCTATATGAAAGCTGTCCCAGCACACTCAGCTCTGCTATATCTCTATATATGACAGCTGCCCCAGCAAACCCAGCTCTACTACATCTATACACATGACAGCTGCCGAAACACAGCCAGCTCTGCTACATCATTACACATGACAGCTGCCCCCAACACACCAGCACTGCTATATATCTATATGACAGCTGTCCCAGCACACTCAGCTCTGCCATATCCATATATATGACAGCTGCCCCAGCAAACCCAGCTCTACTACATCTATACACATGACAGATGCCTAAACACACCCAGCTCTGCTACATCTATACACATGACAGCTGCACCAGCACACTCAGCTCTGCTATATCTCTATATATGACAGCTGCCCCAGCAAACCCAGCTCTACTACATCTATACACATGACAGATGCCTAAACACACCCAGCTCTGCTACATCTATACACATGACAGCTGCACCAGCACACTCAGCTCTGCTATATCTCTATATATGACAACTGCCCCAGCAAACCCAGCTCTACTACATCTATACACATGACAGCTGCCGAAACACAGCCAGCACTGCTACATCTATACACATGACAGCTGCCCCAGCACACTCAGCTCTGCTATATCTCTATATATCTATCTACTGTATAGCAATACTTAGAGATATATAGATGTAGCAGGGCTGGTTGTGCTGGAGCAGCTATCATATATAGAGATATAGCAGGGCTGAGTGTGCTGGGACAGCTGTCATATAGAGATATAGCAGTGCTGGGTGTGTTTGGGCAGCTGTCATATGCATAGATGTAGCAGAGCTGGGTTTGCTGGGGCAGCTATCATATATAGAGATATAGCAGAGCTGAGCTGGAACAGCTGTCATATAGAGATATATCTGAGATACTGCTATATCTGTATATGACAGCTGTCTCAGCACATTCAGCTCTGCTACATCTCTATATATGAACAGCTGCCATGTGTATAGATGTACACTTAGCCAGCTATAACAGTAGAAGTCTCATATTTTTTCACTCAGCCTCAAGGCAGCTGGTATGGTCTAGTGGTTAGCTGCTCTGCCTCTGAAGCAGAAGGTCGTGGGTTCGAATCCCAGCAGACTCTTTTCTGAAATACAAGCACTGACTCCATATAAGGACATACAGGGCGGGACACAGGAAGAGGCTGCATCGCATCGCTGACATGGAGGTAAGTAGAAGTGTTTATTTTTTTTTTTTTAATACCCGACTGTTACTGCCATGGGGGAGCGGAAGGCACCTGATACTGGCACATTGGGGGAGGGGGGTTGGCACCTGATACTGGCACCTGGGGGGGGGAGGGGGGTTGGCACCTGATACTGGCACATGGGGGGGGAAGAGGCACCTGATACTAGTCTGGCACATGGGGGGGAGTGGGGTTGGCACCTGATACTGGCATGGGGGGGAGGGAGAGAGGCACCTGATACTGGCATTGGGCGGGGGGGGGGAGGGAGAGAGGCACTTGATACTGGCACTTTTTTTGTGGTGGTGGTGGGGGGGAGATGGCACTATGATACTGGGACATAGGGGGGGGGGGGAGGCACCTGATACTGGCACCTGGAGGGGAGAGGGGGGTTGGTACTTGATACTGGCACATGGGGGGGGGGGGGAGGCACCTGATACTGGCACATGGGGAGGGGGGAGGGAGAGAGGCACTTGATATTGGCACTTTTTAGTGGGGGGAAAGGGGGAGATGGCACTATGATACTGGGACATGGGGAGGAGAGAGGCACTTGATACTGGCATGTGGGGGGGGGGGGGTTGGCACTATGATACTGGCACATGGGGGGAAGAGAGAGGCACTTGATACTGGCACATGGGGGGTGGGATGGAGAGAGGCACTTGATACTGGCACATGGGGGGAGATGGCACTATGATACTGGGACATGTGGGGGGGGAGAGGCACTTGATACTGGCACATGATAGGGGCACTTACTGGCACATTATTGGGGGGCATTATGGGGGACACTAGGCCGGCAGCCTATCAGAGGCCGGACACTGAGCGGCATCTACTGGGGCACTATATATGGGGCATTTTATACTGGTACATTTTGGGGGGCACTAGCAGGAAGGGGGGAGAGGAGCACTATGGGGGAATTTACTGGGGGCACTATATAGGGGTATTTTATACTGGCACATTATGGGGGCACTATGGGGACATTAGCTTAACTGGGGGCATTACAAGGGGGTATTTTTTGCACTGTCACATTATAAGGAGAATTATTTCTACTGGGGGGGGGGGGGGCATTATGGTGGGTTTTATTACTGCCCCATGGTATGACCCCCTAGTAGCAGCACCGGCCTCTCCCTGCTCTGCTATCCCTCTGCCCCTTCTCCAAATCCTTATTATAAAATCTTTCTCATTAGGATAAAACACAACATCAGCTCCGCCGAGCCCCCGGCCAAAGTGTGGAAGTGGCGTCCGAGACCCCCAAGGGTCAAGTAACTGTAAGTGTTCATGTGGAGTATGTTTATGTTATGCACATATAGCCTACACTGTGCCCCACAATATACAGTATACCTCTACACTGTGCCCCACAATATACAGTATACCTCTATACTGTGCCTCACAATATACCTCAACACTGTGCCACACAATATACAGTATACCGCTACACTGTGCCTCACAATATACAGTATACCTCTACACTGTGCCCCACAATATACAGTATACCTCTACACTGTGCCACACAATATACAGTATACCGCTACACTGTGCCTCACAATATACAGTATAACTCTACACTGTGCCCCACAATATACAGTATACCGCTACACTGTGCCACACAATATACAGTATACCTCTATACTGTGCCTCACAATATACCTCAACACTGTGCCACACAATATACAGTATACCGCTACACTGTGCCTCACAATATACAGTATACCTCTACACTGTGCCACACAATATACAGTATACCTCTACACTGTGCCTCACAATATACAGTATACCTCTACACTGTGCCACACAATATACAGTATACCTCTACACTGTGCCACACAATATACAGTATACCTCTACACTGTGCCCCACAATATACAGTATACCTCTACACTGTGCCACACAATATACAGTATACCGCTACACTGTGCCCCACAATATACAGTATACCTCTACACTGTGCCCCACAATATACAGTATACCGCTACACTGTGCCCCACAATATACAGTATACCTCTACACTGTGCCCCACAATATACAGTATACCGCTTACACTGTGCCACACAATATACAGTATACCTTTACACTGTGCCCCACAATATACAGTATACCTCTACACCTGTGCCCCACAATATACAGTATACCTCTACACCGTGCCCCACAATATACAGTATACCTCTACACTGTGCCACACAATATACAGTATACCTCTACACTGTGCCCACAATATACAGTATACCTCTACACTGTGCCCCACAATATACAGTATACCTCTACACTGTGCCCCACAATATGCAGTATACCTCTACACTGTGCCCCACAATATACAGTATACCTCTACACTGTGCCCCACAATATACAGTATACCTCTACACTGTGCCCCACAATATACAGTATACCTCGACACTGTGCCCCACAATATACAGTATACCTCTACACTGTGCCACACAATATACAGTATACCTCTACACCGTGCCCCACAATATACAGTATACCTCTACACTGTGCCCCACAATATACAGTATACCGCTACACTGTGCCCCACAATATACAGTATACCTCTACACCGTGCCACACAATATACAGTATACCTCTACACCGTGCCCCACAATATACAGTATACCTCTACACTGTGCCACACAATATACAGTATACCTCTACACTGTGCCCCACAATATACAGTATACCTCTACACTGTGCCCCACAATATACAGTATACCTCTACACTGTGCCCCACAATATGCAGTATACCGCTACACTGTGCCACACAATATACAGTATACCTCTACACTGTGCCCCACAATATACAGTATACCTCGACACTGTGCCCCACAATATACAGTATACCTCTACACTGTGCCACACAATATACAGTATACCTCGACACTGTGCCCCACAATATACAGTACACCTCTACACTGTGCCCCACAATGTACAGTATACCTCTACACTGTGCCACACAATATACAGTATACCTCTACAGTGCCACACAATATACAGTATACCTCTACACTGTGCCACACAATATACAGTATACCTCTACACTGTGCCCCACAATATACAGTATACCTCTACACTGTGCCCCACAATATACAGTATACCTCTACACTGTGCCAAAGGAGTGGGGTTTACACAGGAGGAGGGAGGTGCGAAGCGCGCTGAGGGGGGCCCTTACAAATATTTGCTGTGGGGCCCAGTCACTTCTAGTTACGCCCCTGCCTGGGTATCTCCTGTATATAATTATATATGTACAGCTGGTATAAGTTATACATCTTCTTGTATATAGTGATATGGAGCATGCTGGTATAACCTGGGTATCTCCTGTATATAATTATATATGTACAGCTGGTATAACCTGGGTATCTCCTGTATATAATTATATATGTACAGCTGGTATAAGTTATACATCTTCTTGTATATAGTGATATGGAGCATGCTGGTATAACCTGGGTATCTCCTGTATATAATGATATATGTACAGCTGGTATAACCTGGGCATCTCCTGTATATAATTATATATGTACAGCTGATATAAGTTATACATCTTCTTGTATATAGTGATATGGAGCATGCTGGTATAACCTGGGTATCTCCTGTATATAATTATATATGTACAGCTGGTATAAGTTATACATCTTCTTGTATATAGTGATATGGAGCATGCTGGTATAACCTGGGTATCTCCTGTATATAATTATATTTGTACAGCTGGTATAACCTGGGTATCTCCTGTATATAATTATATATGTACAGCTGGTATAAGTTATACATCTTCCTGTATATAGTGATATGAAGCATGCTGGTATAACCTGGGTATCTCCTGTATATAATTATATATGTACAGCTGGTATAACCTGGGCATCTCCTGTATATAATTATATATGTACAGCTGGTATAAGTTATACATCTTCTTGTATACAGTGATATGGAGCATGCTGGTATAACCTGGGTATCTCCTGTATATAATTATATATGTACAGCTGGTATAACCTGGGTATCTCCTGTATATAATTATATATGTACAGCTGGTATAACCTGGGTATCTCCTGTATATAATTATATATGTACAGCTGGTATAACCTGGGTATCTCCTGTATATAATTATATATGTACAGCTGGTATAACCTGGGTATCTCCTGTATATAATTATATATGTACAGCTGGTATAAGTTATACATCTTCTTGTATACAGTGATATGGACCATGCTGGTATAACCTGGGCATCTCCTGTATATAATTATATATGTACAGCTGGTATAACCTGGGTATCTCCTGTATATAATGATATATGTACAGCTGGTATAAGTTATACATCTTCTTGTATATAGTGATATGGAGCATGCTGGTATAACCTGGGTATCTCCTGTATATAATTATATATGTACAGCTGGTATAACCTGGGTATCTCCTGTATATAATTATATATGTACAGCTGGTATAAGTTATACATCTTGTATATAGTGATATGGAGCATGCTGGTATAACCTGGGTATCTCCTGTATATAATTATATATGTACAGCTGGTATAAGTTATACATCTTCTTGTATATAGTGATATGGACCATGCTGGTATAACCTGGGTATCTCCTGTATATAATGATATATGTACAGCTGGTATAAGTTATACATCTTCTTGTATATAGTGATATGGACCATGCTGGTATAACCTGGGTATCTCCTGTATATAATGATATATGTACAGCTGGTATAAGTTATACATCTTCTTGTATATAGTGATATGGAGCATGCTGGTATAACCTGGGTATCTCCTGTATATAATTATATATGTACAGCTGGTATAACCTGGGTATCTCCTGTATATAATTATATATGTACAGCTGGTATAAGTTATACATCTTGTATATAGTGATATGGAGCATGCTGGTATAACCTGGGTATCTCCTGTATATAATGATATATGTACAGCTGGTATAAGTTATACATCTTCTTGTATATAGTGATATGGAGCATGCTGGTATAACCTGGGTATCTCCTGTATATAATTATATATGTACAGCTGGTATAACCTGGGCATCTCCTGTATATAATTATATATGTACAGCTGGTATAACCTGGGTATCTCCTGTATATAATTATATATGTACAGCTGGTATAAGTTATACATCTTCTTGTATATAGTGATATGGAGCATGCTGGTATAACCTGGGTATCTCTTGTATATAATTATATATGTACAGCTGGTATAAGTTATACATCTTCTTGTATATAGTGATATGGAGCATGCTGGTATAACCTGGGTATCTCCTGTATATAATTATATATGTACAGCTGGTATAAGTTATGCATCTTCTTGTATATAGTGATATGGAGCATGCTGGTATAACCTGGGTATCTCCTGTATATAATTATATATGTACAGCTGGTATAAGTTATGCATCTTCTTGTATATAGTGATATGGAGCATGCTGGTATAACCTGGGTATCTCCTGTATATAATTATATATGTACAGCTGGTATAAGTTATGCATCTTCTTGTATATAGTGATATGGAGCATGCTGGTATAACCTGGGTATCTCCTGTATATAATTATATATGTACAGCTGGTATAAGTTATACATCTTCCTGTATATAGTGATATGGACCATGCTGGTATAACCTGGGTATCTCCTGTATATAATTATATATGTACAGCTGGTATAACCTGGGCATCTCCTGTATATAATTATATATGTACAGCTGGTATAAGTTATAAATCTTCTTGTATATAGTGATATGGAGCATGCTGGTATAACCTGGGCATCTCCTGTATATAATTATATATGTACAGCTGGTATAACCTGGGCATCTCCTGTATATAATTATATATGTACAGCTGGTATAAGTTATACATCTTCTTGTATATAGTGATATGGAGCATGCTGGTATAACCTGGGTATCTCCTGTATATAATTATATATGTACAGCTGGTATAACCTGGGCATCTCCTGTATATAATTATATATGTACAGCTGGTATAAGTTATACATCTTCTTGTATATAGTGATATGGACCATGCTGGTATAACCTGGGTATCTCCTGTATATAATTATATATGTACAGCTGGTATAACCTGGGCATCTCCTGTATATAATTATATATGTACAGCTGGTATAAGTTATAAATCTTCTTGTATATAGTGATATGGAGCATGCTGGTATAACCTGGGCATCTCCTGTATATAATTATATATGTACAGCTGGTATAACCTGGGCATCTCCTGTATATAATTATATATGTACAGCTGGTATAAGTTATACATCTTCTTGTATATAGTGATATGGAGCATGCTGGTATAACCTGGGTATCTCCTGTATATAATTATATATGTACAGCTGGTATAACCTGGGCATCTCCTGTATATAATTATATATGTACAGCTGGTATAAGTTATACATCTTCTTGTATATAGTGATATGGAGCATGCTGGTATAACCTGGGCATCTCCTGTATATAATTATATATGTACAGCTGGTATAACCTGGGCATCTCCTGTATATAATTATATATGTACAGCTGGTATAAGTTATACATCCTCTTGTATATAGTGATATGGACCACGCTGGTATAACCTGGGTATCTCTTGTATATAATTATATATGTACAGCTGGTATAACCTGGGTATCTCCTGTATATAATTATATATGTACAGCTGGTATAACCTGGGCATCTCCTGTATATAATTATATATGTACAGCTGGTATAACCTGGGCATCTCCTGTATATAATTATATATGTACAGCTGGTATAAGTTATACATCTTCTTGTATATAGTGATATGGAGCATGCTGGTATAACCTGGGTATCTCCTGTATATAATTATATATGTACAGCTGGTATAACCTGGGCATCTCCTGTATATAATTATATATGTACAGCTGGTATAAGTTATACATCTTCTTGTATATAGTGATATGGAGCATGCTGGTATAACCTGGGCATCTCCTGTATATAATTATATATGTACAGCTGGTATAACCTGGGCATCTCCTGTATATAATTATATATGTACAGCTGGTATAAGTTATACCTCTTCTTGTACATAGTGATATGGAGCATGCTGGTATAATCTGGGTATCTCCTGTATATAATTATATATGTACAGCTGGTATAACCTGGGTATCTCCTGTATATAATTATATATGTACAGCTGGTATAAGTTATACATCCTCTTGTATATAGTGATATGGACCACGCTGGTATAACCTGGGTATCTCCTCTATATAATAATATATGCAAAGCTTGGTTACATTAGAAAATATCATCCATTACAGCTTCAAATAAATAAAATATATAAAAAAAAGTGGATTTATTGCGTTTTTTCCTGCAGTTTTCAGTATTTCATACAATATTTAAATATATTTTTTCCTCGTACAAATGTTTTCGGTAATAAAAGTTTATCTTCTATATAAAATGTCAGTCCAGTGATTACAGTCCGAGTTTTGAGTGCTCTGAAAATAGCTGATTTTTGTATTTTGTGGAAAAGTATCAAAAATCCTCTATGCGGCTAGTCCCGCGTCTTTGGCCATTCCATAAAATATTCCTCTGGCTGCGATGAGATTGGTCGGGGTGTCAAATTCCGCTATTCTCCCTTTGTCCAGGACTAAAACCCTGAAAGAGATTACAGAAATTTTTACAAGTAAAATCACAAAGGTATAATGTACAGAGTGAGCGTGATAATAAACTGCAGTTATTCATTTTGGCCACCAGAGGCAGTCTTAGAAAATCTTAACAATTCATTATCTCCCTTGCTGGTAGCAGATGACCCCCATTCCCGTTCACCTGTTTTTACCTGTGTAAAGCTGACCCTAAGCAGAAATGTGTTTGGGCTGGTGGGGAGCAGTGGACGGTGGTGAAGCTCCTGGGTCCTTTTGTGAAACCTTTAGCAGCACCCCCATCCCTAACGCATGGTTCCTAGAATGTAATGTGCGATTTTGCAGCAGCGTTGTGGATGGAGCCATATATGACCGCACACATACCTAGTGTAATCCATGATTGTGTTCAGCCGATGAGCAATGGTGAGCACCGTACAGTCCTCAAAATGCATCCTGATGGTCATTTGTATGAGGTCATCAGTTTCCAGGTCGATGGCGGCAGTGGCTTCATCTAATACAAGGATGCGAGTTTTGCGCAGGAGAGCACGGGCCAAGCAGATGAGCTGGCACTGACCAACACTGGAGAAGAAAGAGAAATATACATGCCTGTGACATGGGCGTTACCTTGTCTGGTCAATGTTTTTTTTATGGACCAAAAACATAAGGCACCTGTTGTTCCATATTGTTCCTTCCTAGAAAAAAAAACACCTCTACTTCATGGAAATAAGGAATCTGTGGCAGCAGTGGTGGTTGTCAAAACCACACCTCCCAATAGCTACGAAGCATTGACATCATTATCACCTGCCCCTTGATTTGTGGGTTTGGCAGTTGTGGTTGCTTCTTGGGGGAAGGGGGACATGGCATAAGATCTGATGAAAACAAGGCCCTTGGTATGTCAAGTGATTCATGTACGTCGATTTTACAGACCTTCACTATTGATTTAATTAATTGAGGTAATGGCTCTTCAGGGCTAAAGCTGGCCATGAACATTAGATGTTTGTTGGCCAAACACACAGATTTTGTAGGTTCTTGACGACTTTATAAAGTGTATGGAGGTGTCCTAATGCTCCCCTGATGGTAGATGGTTGGGGCATTAGCATTTCAACTGCCTGAACCTTTTGTTCTTGAGGGGATAAGCTACTGCCAGAGGAGTCTTGAATATGCTTCTTCCACCTCTTCCTATTGAGAGAACTTGTATGCTTGACCGAGGGAATTGGCAGTCATAGTGTTTGGCCGACTGGAATGATGTTTATGACCCTGTAGGATCAGAAATCCATTACCTGCCATGGGAATTCTGCCTCTCATACACACAGCAGCCCAGATCTCAGCTTCCTGCATCCCTGTGAAATAAACTAATTGGGGAGGGATAAGCTGCAATCATAGTTAGCTTTTCCTTTTAAATGGTGGGAGGGAAGTGCGTCCAGTATTTCTGTACCTCAGATTCTCTCCGCCCTCCGAACATTCGTAGTTCAACTTCTCGGCTTGGCTTGAAACAAACTTTTTCAGGTTTGACAACTCCAGTGCTTTCCAGATCTCGTCATCGGTGTATTTCTCAAAGGGGTCGAGGTTCATTCTGAGTGTGCCAGAGAAAAGAACTGGGTCCTGCAAAGAAGGTGACAATTATACTGAGGAACACTGATGTCACCAACACATATATTACCTTCTAATGCTGAGGACTGGGAGCGGACAACCCCAGATGAGAGTCATGTTTGGTTTTCCTGGCCACAAAGTAACCGAGATACGAGGTGTCAGTCAGCTTCTACCCAAACGACTAACCCAAGAATTGAGCTCTACCCCTTACTGCCCCAGTTCTTGTCTCCAGGGAGTATGGGGGGTTCACAGTCTCCTTGTCTTCTCAGAAATATTGCGTCAAGTTACCTCACTATTGCCACAACTAATTTGTTTTGGGGCATATAATCTTCTGACATGCCTATATGATATCAGGAGATCACTTTGGTGTGAATCTCTCCTGTAAGGCACAGTACCAGCTTGGAGGTCCACACTAATCATCCTTGTTCTGTCTTGTGGTGTCAGCTCACCTGTGGGATGATAGTGAGCATAGACCTGAGGCTGTGTAGCCCGATCTCAGAAATGTTCACACCATCGATTTTGATCATTCCTTCTGCTGCTTCCAAAATCCGGAAAAGACAAAGTGTCATGGAAGATTTCCCAGCTCCTGTCCTTCCAACGATTCCGATCTGTAAACCATTATGTCAAGTTATACAAAATCATTGACTAATTAGTAACCTCCAAGCTGAGGTCTACTGCATACTCTTGTTTACCCTTTCTCCTCCTTTTACAGATAGACTCAAGTCCTTCAGCACCAAGTCCAAGCCGGGCCGGTAACGGACTGAGTAGTTTACAAACTCAATTTCCCCACTGTTTGGCCAGTCCTCCGGAGGTTTATTATCTTCTATGATCCATGGAGCCTGAGGATGACAGAGTATAAAAGTCTTATATATACAGTAAGTATCACATATGTGACCAGAATATATGATCCATGGCTCCATCATCATTCAGTACAGCAATAGGATGACCGCACTGCAAGGAAATACTCATTAGCAGGGAGTTGGCTCCAAAGATTCTCTTTATTTGGACTACGTGTTATGGGGGCAGAATGATCCTTTCATCAGGTCCAGTCATATTAATAATAATAATTAATAATAACCATCCCTGCTGATAAGTATTTCCTTGCGGAGCAGTCATCATACTGGATCATCTTATTGCTGTACTGATTTCACCCACTCCTGTGTATGGCGGGTGGATCTCGGGACACGTGGCAGCCATATATTGACACTACATGGTGTTGTGCGCAAACATCGAAAGTAAGCAGCCCACTATCTGTCACATCGTCTTATACTGAATCTGATCACACTCGGAGTGCCGTGTTTTTTGAAATCTTTTTATTCTCATTCAGTCAGTGGCTTCCTACCATCGGGGTATCTACTGAGGACTCTTTCTGGAGGCTGATACAAATATGGTGGCTTCCCTTAGTATCTAAAGAGACATACATACACAATACAAGTTAGGTCCATATATATTTGGACACTGACACAAATTTAGTTTTTTATTTTACCTGTTTACTAAAACATATTCAAGTTATAGTTATATAATGGCCATGGACATAAAGCCCAGACTTTTAGCTTTCTTTTGAGGGTATCCACATTAAAACTGGATGAAGGGTTTAGGAGTTTAAGCTCCTTTACATGTGTGTTTTTAAAGGGACCAAAAGTAATTGAACTCAAAGGCTGTTTCCTGGGCAGGTGTGCGCAATTCCTTCATTATTTCATTCTCAATTCAGCACATAAAAGGTCTGGAGTTGATGTGAGGTGTGGTGCTTGCATTTTGAAGATTTTGCTGAGAAGTAAACATGCGGTCAAAGGAGCTCTCCATGCAGGTGAAACAAGCCATCCTTCATCTGCCATAACAGAAAAAAACCATCTGGGAAATTGCTACACTATTAGGAGTGGCAAAATCTACAGTTTGGTAAATCCTGAGAGAGAAATTACTGGTGATCTCAACAGTGCAAAAAGACCTGGACGCCCACGGAAGACAACAGTGGTGGATGATGGCAGAATATATAACAATGGTGAAGAGAAGCCCCTTCACAACAGCCGACCAAGTGACCACACTCTCCAGGATATAGGCGTATCAATATCCAAATCTACCATAAAGAGAAGACTGCCTGAAAGTAATACAGAGCCACTCATCAGCCTAAAAAAAAAAACTTCTTAAAAAAACATCACACTTCTGGAAGAACATTCTTTGGACAGATGAAGCCAAGATCAACCTCTACCAGAATGATGGAAAGAAAAAAGTATGGTGAAGGCATGGTACAGCTCATGATCCAAAGCATACCGCATCATCTGTAGAACACGGCGGAGGCAATGTGATGGTTGGGCATGCATGGCTGCCAGTGGCCCCGGGGCCCTAGTGTTTATTGATGATGTGACACAGGACAGAAGAAGCCGGATGAATTCTGGGGTTTTCAGAGACCTACTGTGTGCTCAAATCCAGCCAAACTGATTGGTCGGCGTTTCATAATACAGATGGACAACGACCCGAAACATAAAGCTAAAGCAACACAGGAGTTTATTAAAGCAAAGAAGTGGAATGTTCTGGAATGTCACCAGATGGGGACCCAATAGAGCATTTCACTTGTTATAGACTAAACTTCAGACAGAAAGGCCCAGAAACAAACAGCAACTGAAAACAGTGGCAGTAAAGTCCTGGGTGAGCATTAAAGAGGAGGAAACAGAGTCTGGTGATGTCCATGAGGTCAGACTTCAGGCAGTCATTGCCAACAAAGGGTTTTTAACCAAGTATTAGAAATTAACATTTTATTTACAATTGTTTAATTTGTCCAATTACTTTTTAGCACCTGAAATAAAGGGGTTGAGTTTAAAAAAAGCTTTAGTTCCTCACATTTTTATGCAATCATTTTGTTCAACCCACTGAACTAAAGCTGAAAGTCTGAACTTCAACTGCATCCGAATCCATTGTGGTAATGTACAGAACAAAGATTAGAAAAATTATGTCTCTGTCCAAATATATATGGATCTAACTGTATAGATCAACTATGGCCTACAAGTCGCTTGATAGCAGAATAAGGAACCAAAGACCTGTGTTGGGAGAAACCTTCCAGCATTTTCTTTGTTGGGGTCTTCTTCTAATAAAGAACTCACCTCTGTTTCTGTCTCAGTATACTCCTTGATTCGCTCCACGGCTACGATGTTCGTCTCCAGATCAGAGGACAGTCTCACCATCCAGTTTAATGACATTGTCACCTTAACAATAAAAAAGGAGATGATTTGGGGGAATTCTACAACTACTTTATACAACATCGGAGCCTGGCATAGAGATGAGGCAAATCCTTCAGCTTCCTCGACGACGGCACAATCTTCTCGGGTGGTCGCTACTCAATAGCGGCCATATTCCATTCTCTGTATCACCCCATCCCTTTGTATCCAAAATGTTCTGTGGCCAAAACATGCCGGTGTACAGAAAGAACTTTAATGGGCAGGTAACCCTCACAGTTCAGGGCATTATAAAAGGAATGGTTGATATCAGACACCTATGATGTACATATCTCTGGAGGTATGTATAGTAAAGAAGCGATCATGGGGTGTGCTAAGGCCCACCCATGCAGCTATGTGGATGCTGTTTCTTTAAATGTTGCATGTTTGCTATGCTTTCCTTATAGGACTGTCAGAGTTACCAGAGGGTCCTCCGTGAGCACTTTTGGGCCTAAGACTGGAATCCAAAGAAGACTCCCTCCTGTTACTGTTCTTCCTGTCACTGCTGGGACATATAGAGTGTGAGAAGTCACTCTACAGTGGCGATTCTGATGTGTTTATATGTTATGTGAATATGTCATGCGCTGTGTATGTCTTTTGTTGTGTGAATAACCCATTATTGTTATAATTTGCATTAGGTCCAGTGGTGGTTGCCGGGAGGACTGTGGTGCTGACCTCTAAGACACAAGAAGCATGGCATCAAGGAGAACCTTGGTAACCATGCTCCTGTCATGCAGGGTTTTCTTTATTGGGATGCTCCTGTAAAGACGTACTATGTAGCTGATGAGAAGGGAAACTGCCAAGCGTATGTGCCTGAGAAACTGCCAAGTGTATGTGCCCGAGAAACTGACAAGCATATGTGCCTGAGAAACTGCCAAGCGTATGTGCATAACTGAAAAACCGCCAAGGGTATGTGCCTATCTCAGAAACCATCAAGCGTATGTGCCTATCTGAGAAACCACCAGGCGTATGTGCCTGAGAAAGTTCTGAACTTCTAGGAAAGTTTGAGTCCAGTTGCAAGCTAATATCTGCTGTGCCATTCCTCTCTGTTAACCTGTCTCTACCATCTCATAGGGGCGGGATAGTTTTTGCTCTTCCCCTCATTCATCTGACTGAAGCCTCTCCCCAGCCTTATATGATGGGTAACAGGGACCAATAGATCGTAACTGCAGAGAACATGGAGAGGAGACATACTCTTTATCCCTCGGGATGAATTTGAGGAATGTGAGAGTACCGGGCCGTAGGAGTAGTGGACCTACCTGCAAGGCATAAGATACGGAGAGACCCACGAGACCAGGACTGAGATTCTCTCGTCCAATCACAGCAAAGATACCGGAAAAGAGGACCACACAATTTCCGATAAACTCAACCAGAATTCCAAGCCACCTGGAACAATGAGGTAAATTCATGTCAACTTTTCATCACTTTTTCTTTGCACGTATTTTTTTCCCCACATCAGCCTCACATGGCTGCCAGTTGGGTGCAAAAACGTATTTCTCACAATGGGCTTAAATAGAGGCAAAGCAGAATTTAAGGGTCCAACCATATGGCATGTTTTACCTGGAAATACAAAGAAGTAGATTCTGAAGGCGGAGCCTGAGCGAGTGGCGGCGGCAGAGAGAGAGAGAAGCGGATGTGGCGGCTCTGTTCATGCAGACAGCAAAAGCGCAAGAAAAGGCTGAAGGGACGGAGGAAAGGAAAGAGAGAGAAGAAGCATCAGCCAGGGGCAGGAGCCTGAGCAGCCGTGCAGTCCATTGTAGTCACGTTTTTACAGGGATTTTCATTCTTTTTATTTTTTTCCTTAAAGGGCCAGTCTAGTCTTTCGAAAATAAGGTCTATTTATTGTATAATGCACAGTTTTTCAATTTACGGTCCTGTTCATAGACATATCAGAGCAGCCTGGCCATAAAAAGAGGTAGGTATAAAAGGTAAATAGAGGTAGGTATAAAGGTAAAAAGAGATAGGTATAAACGTAACAAGAGGTAGGTTATAAATGTAACAAGAGGTAGGTCATAAACGTAACAAGAGGTAGGTAGAAACGTAACAAGAGGTAGGTTATAAACGTAACAAGAGGTAGGTTATAAACGTAACAAGAGGTAGGTTATAAATGTAACAAGAGGTAGGTTATAAACGTAACAAGAGGTAGGTTATAAACGTAACAAGAGGTAGGTTATAAACGTAACAAGAGGTAGGTTATAAACGTAACAAGAGGTAGGTTATAAACGTAACAAGAGGTAGGTTCTAAACGTAACAAGAGGTAGGTTATAAACGTAACAAGAGGTAGGTAGAAACTTAACAAATGGTAGGTAGAAATGCAGCATACGGGTAGGCTACCCGACACTGCTAGGTTGAAATGTGTATTTCCCTTTAAGCCAGTCAGGCCGGTTACCGGCAATTCTTGTCACAGCCAGCAGAGGGAGCCCCCAGCTCAGTATAAATAGGCTAGGGCCTAGCTCAGAAAGGCAGAAGTTTCTAGACTCAGTGCTGAGAGGGTAGAGTAAGCCCTGTAACCGGATTCCAGTTCTGAGGAAAAGGTTCCCCTCCTGAGTCATCATCCGTTTAATCCGAAACATCTTAATCAACCAGCCGGGACACAGAATAGAACAGAGGCCAATCTGATAAAGCAAGAGGTACTCAAGATAACAGAGGAGGTACTAGATAAGGACAGCTTCAAGGATACGCCAGCTATAGGGCATTAGACCTTGGAGAATAAGTCACATGTTTCAGGACCAGTCAGGAATAGTGTGCAAGCCGCCTGTACTGCATCTCCTGTAATTAACACTCTGTAAAGAACATTGCTATAACCGGCCATTCTGTACTTCTAAGAACCAACTGTATTCAAATAGAAACCAACTGTCTTCCATGGAGCTGCGCTTCCAACTACGTCCATGTATGATCATCACTGATATTCAGTAAAGTTCCAGTTTTTGGTTGGCTATCCCGTGGTTGCTTCATTCTTCTACATTACTATACACGGCGTGTCACCGTTTAATTGACACTGGCGTCACGAACTTTTAATCACCTGCCTGTTCCAGTATCTGCCCCGATTGAAGACGACAGTGGATCCCAGGTTAGTGGGTTAATCTGCACTACAAAGCCCAGCATACACTACTGACCCCCTGGGACACTGCATCGCTCTTTTTGGCGTCATGAACAGGATCGCATGCTTCTGAAGTGCAGAGAAGTGTGAACTGTGTGCTTTAACTATTCCACCACCGTATTGCAAAGACTGTAACCTTTATTCCCAAATCTGTGGATTACAATTGTGCCTGGGAGGAATCGGAGGCGCTGTGCTGTGTTGCGCTACCCCCAGGAAAAGAAAATCGTGGTTGTGGATTATAATTCATTAACTCCTCAACAACCCTGCTTGCTGTCAGGGAATGGTGATCAAGATGGCCACCAGCCGCCTGGAGTAAAGTTTCCCGCGCTGCTGAGGACCTTCGTGGGCGGATCCCTTCAAGGACACTGAAAAGCCCACCCCTCTTCATCATCGCACCGCCGCGGCCCTGTTTCCTCTACGTCACCGCGGTCGCAGGAAGTCCGGAGTCTCTCGAGATTTGGCCTGCGCACACCCGGCGATACCGGTAAGAACTTGTATCCGGAGGGAAGGGGATTGTTCCGGCCCCTTTAGTCACCAGCGGCCACCTCGTAATAAGTTAACATGTCAGATCCGGGAGTTGCCGAGCGGCCGGACCTGGGAGAGCTTGCGGCTCCTAATCATCCTATAGCCCCCAGCATGATGCCCTTTACCATGCCTTACTATTTTGGGGCCCCATGGTTTCCCCGCTATAACGGAGAGGCCCATACCCTAAGAGACTTTAAAGAAAAGTTGCTGGCCTTATTCAAACTATACCCCATAAATGCCGATCAGCAAATGGAAATCTTGCTAGCGCAACTGGAGGGGGCTGCCCGCAGAGAGGTATTATCCTGGCCTGCTGCTGAAAGGAGTACTCTAGAGCAGATATTCACCCGCCACAGGGCCACTTTTGAAACGAGGACTGCCTCAGAGGTAAAGATGCACTTCTTTGGCAAGAAACAAAAGTCCGGTGAGTCCCTCCGTGACTATGCCCTATCACTTCAGGAGGCTTTGGGGGCTGTAATCCAGATAGATCCCAGGGAGGCTGATAGTCAGGACCAGACCCTGAGGGAACAATTTATCACAGGGGTGTCTAGTGAGCAAATAAGGACTCAATTAAAAATGCTGTCAGCCCAACACCCCAGCAGTACCTTTCTGGATTTTAAAGAACTGGCTATAAAAATTCTGGGGTCAGCAGTATCCACAGAGTTGAGCACCCCACCTGAGTTATCAGCCTGCAGGTCAAAACCGCTTATCATTAACCGAGCTGAGGCCGGTCAAGCTGTTCAAGCTACAGCTACCGATACTATCGCCATGCTGACAGAGCAAGTAAATCACCTCACTAAAAGCCTAGAGAGAGTGTGCAGAAAAATGGAGGAATGGGAAAAACCCATAATGTCAGAAGAAGAGTTCCTGTCACCTCCTAAGCCGTTCCCACCTCCATACCAAGAGACTCACCCCAGGGATACTGGGAGGCGCAATAGAGATCGCAAGCGGCCCGTGTGTACATACTGCAAAAAGGTGGGACACACAGAATCCACGTGCTGGCAGTTAAACGGGCAACCCCTGAGGCTGAGGACCACCCCTCGGGAGGTAGAACACTAGGTCCAAAGGATCCAAATTGGATGCCACGGTATGTAGGATCCCATCCTAAAATCAATGTAGAGATCAACGGGGTCTCCTTTGAAGCCCTATTAGATACTGGGTCGCAGGTCACTACTATTCAGCTGCCCGCCTTTGAAAGATTCTGGGACACCAACCAATTGACCCAGCCGCCTGAATCCTGGGTAGAGATTATCGCCAGCAATGGCAAACCAGTAAAGATTCGTGGATACTGGGAACCCACCCTGCAGGTGGGAGAAGTAACCTTACCTCAACAGGGGGTGATAGTAGTACAGGCCGGCGACAGAGGAGGACATCCTGTCATTCTAGGCACCAATGTCTTCAAAAACTGTTATGCAGAAATACTTGCCGTATTACACCAGACTCTGCCCACTGCTTCCTCTGCATCCAAGAGGGTGATTCAGAAGACTATCACTGTGTTAAGTGCCCAGCAGAGGTTTGCTAACGGGAAAGGAGAAATTTGTACTGCCAGGATCCGTGATAATAAGCCTGTGACTTTGCCTCCTAATTCCCAAACTCTCTTATGGTGTCGTGCTGTCCTGGGAGTCCAAGGCCAAGATTATCCAGCCCTGGTGGAACCAATCCAGATGGAGAACTACCCTTATGTGAGAGCTGCCAAGTGCCTGGTAAACGTCTCCCAAGGTAAAGTACCTGTCCGTCTGATTAACCTGAGTGATCATCCTGTTGCGCTTACTAAGCATTACCCTGTTGCCCAGCTTTCTCAGGTGTTCTTCCAAGACATCATCCGTCTTCCAGTGGCAGAAAAGCCGCCAGCTGCAGTCAGCGGATGTCCGCCGGTGCCCCAGTCACAAGTGCCCTGGTGGGAAGAGCTCCATGTCGGGGACGAGACTACCCCCCAACGTCAACAAGAAGGGATACTACAGCTTGTCAAAGAGCACCACCAGGCCTTCAGTAAACATGCTACTGATTATGGAGAGGTTAGTGCCATACAACACACCATACCTACTGGCTCTCATCCTCCTATCAAGGAGAGATACAGACCCTTACCGCCTACTTCCTATCAGACTGTAAAGGAAATGATCCAAGAGATGAAAGACTCTAATGTAATCCGGGACAGTCGTAGCCCGTGGGCAGCACCCCTGGTCCTTGTAAAGAAGAAGGATGGTGGTATCCGTTTCTGCGTGGACTATAGAAAAATTAATCAAATAACCCACAAAGACGCGTACCCACTGCCCCGCATTGAGGAGTCACTAACTGCTCTGGGCTCCGCTGCCTATTTCTCCACGTTGGACTTGACCAGTGGCTACTGGCAAGTACCCATGGCCCCGGCAGATAGGGAAAAGACTGCTTTCACCACTCCCATGGGCCTGTTCGAATTCAATTGTATGCCGTTCGGGTTATGTAATGCCCCAGGAACTTTCCAGAGACTAATGGAGCGGTGCTTGGGTCACAAAAACTTCGAAACAGTGCTGCTGTATCTAGATGACGTCATTGTGTACTCAAAAACATATGAAGACCATCTGAAACACTTAACAGAGGTCTTTGAAATCCTTATCAAATATGGCCTGAAGGTAAAGCCATCCAAGTGCCACTTGCTCAAACCTGCGGTAAAATACCTGGGGCATGTGGTAAGCGGAGAGGGTGTACAACCTGACCCTGATAAGTTAGCGGCTGTCCGTAACTGGCCGGTCCCCACTACCGTCAAAGAGGTGAGGGGTTTCCTTGGTTTTGCCGGCTACTATAGACGTTTTATCCCCCATTTTGCTCAAATAGCCGATCCTATCTAGGAACTCTTGAGGGGGCAGCCCAAGAAAAGTCCTAGAACTCCAGTGCCCATTGAGTGGAATGAAGAAAGAGAGATAGCGTTCCAGTTGTTAAAAAAGAAACTGACCGAGCCTCCCGTGTTAGGTTATCCAGACTACAGCAAGCCCTTCCATCTGTATACTGATGCTAGCAAGCGAGGCCTGGGGGCTGTGTTAGCCCAGATCCAAGAGGGAAAAGAAAGAGTGATAGCTTATGCAAGCCGCTCCCTGAAAGGAGCTGAGAAAAATGACCAGAATTATAGTTCCTTCAAACTAGAGTTCCTGGCATTAGTGTGGGCAGTGACGGAGAAATTCAAAGATTATCTAGCCGCTACCCCATTCATTGCATTCACTGATAATAACCCTCTAGCACATCTAAATACAGCTAAATTGGGGGCTTTGGAGCAAAGATGGGCCTCTCGCCTCGCCAACTATGATTTCTCTGTAAAATATCGTGCTGGACGTACTAATGACAATGCTGATGCTTTATCCAGGCTTCCCACAGAGACAGCTCCTGATGATGTGCGAGATGCTTGGGAAGATGTAGAAATGCCGGCCTTCTACCATAAATTTGCTCAACAGGATCAGGCTCGGGCTACCAGTGACAGAGCTGCAGTTCCTTCACCCTCCAGTAGGCCTGAACTCAAAGAAGAAAGGTGGGTGAAACTACAGTCTGAAAGTAGAGTGCTGGGTGAATTGTTGGACTTCATTACCAGTGGCAGAGCCCCTGAGAGGATTCGGCGTAAGAGTACAGATCCTGAGCTCATCAAACTGTGGAGACAGCGCCATCAGCTCTTCATACAAAAGGGCCTGTTGCTACGGAGAAGCCTAGACCCAGTGTCCAACGAAAGAGTGCATCAGATTCTCATACCCCGACGAGATGCAGGTATGGTGTTAGAGATGTACCACAATCAATCCGGTCACTTTGGGGTCCAAAAGACTGAGGAAAATATCCGCCAGCGGTTTTACTGGGTGGGCATGAGAGAAGACATGGAGAAGTGGTGTCGAGAGTGTGTAGCCTGTACCTTGAAACGAGGTGAACACCATGATCAGAGGGCACCACTGAGACCCATTGTAAGTACTCGTCCTCTTGAACTTGTCGCCATCGACCATGTGAAGCTGGAACCTAGTCGCTCAGGGTATGTGTACGCTATGACTATTATTGACCATTTCACTAAGTTTGTTGTAGCGGTGCCTGTGAGAGACCAGACGGCCAAGACGACAGCCGAACTGTTCTGGAAACACTTCCTCCTGCCCTACGGTTGTCCAGAAAAGATCCTCACCGATCAAGGTCCTGCTTTTGAGTCCCATCTGTTCCATGAACTGTGCCGCCTGCACAACTGTAAGAAGATCCGGACGACGGCCTACCATCCGCAAGGTAATGGATTGTGTGAAAAAATGAATCAGACCTTGATAGAGATGCTGAGGACCGTGCCTCCTGAAACCAGGGGAGATTGGCCTAATCTGTTGCCACAGCTCATGTTCACGTACAATCATACCATACACTGTTCCACCGGGTATACCCCCTTTTATTTGATGTTTGGGCGCCAAGGGTTATTGCCTGCTGACCACTCCTTGGACGTACTCGTACCTGATTGCATCAACCCATTACCTAATACCGGCTGGGTTGCTGAACACCAAAGGCGATTGAATACGGCCCAAGCTATTGTTCAGGAACGTATGGACTATGCTAGAGACCGGCAGCAGAGAGACTATAACCAAGCAGCCCATGCAGAACCCTTGACAATAGGGGTTGTGGTATGGTTAAAAAATAACCGCCGTACCAGTAAACTGGACAGTAAATGGGAACAAAGTCCCTATGTTGTCACTGCAATCCCAAATGTTGGAACTCACACTTATGAGATCACCCGGGAAGGCAGGGGATCCCAAATTGTACACCGAAACCGGTTAAAGCTCTGCCTGATACCAGAACCCAGTGCCGAGAGTTCTATATCTGAACCCCCTGTGTCAGAGTCATCAATACGGCCCGAGGATCCTATGCAGGCTGTCCGTAATCTAAGGTATGACGCTGATCCCATGCATTGGCTTCTGACACCATGGTTGAACTTGTTGGTGCCCGCTCCGGCACCTACTGTACCTTTACTTCCAGAAGAGCCGGTTCAAGATGCCCCGGATCCAGCTCCCCCTCTAGTGGATCCTGTTGTTCCTGTTGTTCCAGTTGTTCCTGACCAAGGTCTCACGGATGGAGATCCTCCTGTTGCTACTCTCTCTTCTACCTCGGTGCTAAGAGAAGAGGAAACCCCTGTGTTGAGAAGGTCCACCCGGATAACCAGGGGACGTCCGCCAGTCCATTTAGGAGACTTTGACTATGCTGGTGGTGTCTTCCCCCGAACAGTTGTTACTAGAAATAGCCTGCTTGACGTTTGTGCGCAAGAATGGACTCCTCCACGTGAGCCCTTGCCTGTTCTACACCCGCGGGGAAACCCTGTGTAGTTCCTTATTATACTTCAGTCAAGAAAAATAGACTAACCTGGTTCACCTTAAGTCCGCTGTGCCAGGTCAGCGGCCGTGCCTAAGAAGAAAGAAGACGCCCTTTTTCTTGCGTCATTTGTTCATCAAGTCGCAAATGTTATATTTTTGTGTGAAATAGTTGTTTATCATATTTATAATGTAATGTTTAAATTATGCATCAGCTTATGTTGGTTCAGGCATGTGTGTGAGTACGAGGCCTTACTCACGTTAAAGTCTGGGGGTGTGCAGCATACGGGTAGGCTACCCGACACTGCTAGATTGAAATGTGTATTTCCCTTTAAGCCAGTCAGGCCGGTTACCGGCAATTCTTGTCACAGCCAGCAGAGGGAGCCCCCAGCTCAGTATAAATAGGCTAGGGCCTAGCTCAGGAAGGCAGAAGTTTCTAGACTCAGTGCTGAGAGGGTAGAGTAAGCCCTGTGAGGCTACTTTCACACTAGCGTTCGTCGGTCCGCTCGTGAGTTCCGTTTGAAGGGGCTCACGAGCGGACCCGAACGCAGCCGTCCAGCCCTGATGCAGTCTGAATGGAGCGGATCCGCTCAGACTGCATCAGTCTGGCGGCGTTCAGCCTCCGCTCCGCTCGCCTCCGCACGGACAGGCGGACAGCTGAACGCTGCTTGCAGCGTTCGGGTGTCCGCCTGGCCGTGCGGAGGCGTGCGGATCCGTCCAGACTTACAATGTAAGTCAATGGGGACGGATCCGTTTGAAGATGCCACAATATGGCTCAATCTTCAGGCGGATCCGTCCCCCATTGACTTTACATTGAAAGTCTGGACGGATCCGTACGAGGCTATTTTCACACTTAGCTGTTATATGCTAAAATAATGCAGACGGATCCGTTCTGAACGGAGCCTCCGTCTGCATTATTATGATCGGATCCGTTCAGAACGGATCCGATCGAACGCTAGTGTGAAAGTAGCCTAACCGGATTCCAGTTCTGAGGAAAAGGTTCCCCTCCTGAGTCATCATCCGTTTAATCCGAAACATCTTAATCAACCAGTCGGGACACAGAATAGGACAGAGGCCAATCTGATAAAGCAAGAGGTACTTAAGATAACAGAGGAGGTACTAGATAAGGACAGCTTCAAGGGTACGCCAGCTATAGGGCATTAGACCTTGGAGAATAAGTCACATGTTTCAGGACCAGTCAGGAATAGTGTGCAAGCCGCCTGTACTGCATCTCCTGTAATTAACACTCTGTAAAGAACATTGCTATAACCGGCCAGTCTGTACTTCTAAGAACCAACTGTATTCAAATAGAAATCAACTGTCTTCCATGGAACTGCGCTTCCAACTACGTCCATGTATGATTATCACTGACATTCAGTAAAGTTCCAGTTTTGGTTGGCTATCCCGTGGTTGCTTCATTCTTCTACATTACTATACACGGCGTGTCACCGTTTAATTGACACTGGCGTCACGAACTTTTAATCACCTGCCTGTTCCAGTATCTGCCCCGATTGAAGACGACAGTGAATCCCAGGTTAGTGGGTTAATCTGCACTACAAAGCCCAGCATACACTACTGACCCCCTGGGACACTGCAGAAACGCACCCAAAGATTAAGACATTTGATTTAAAAAAAAAATAATTTAATCAAAAAGATGATTCCGGAGCAGTGGGAGGTGAGCGACCTGGACGTGCCCAATTTTACCAGTCATCATTAGTTTTTCATTCAAACCTTCCCCCCCACCGAAACTGCGCCAAACCAAGGCTGACCATCTGAAGCCAGCTTCCCGTGACGGGACAGTATGTCCAGTGGCAGCGCCTGGGGACAGGGATTTTGAGAGATATGTGCTTGATGCCAGCAAGACCCAAAAGCAGAAAAGCAGCAGGAAGTACCCGACCCGATACATGAGCCAAAATACAACATCCGAAATCCCAATGAAGGAAGGTGAAGATTACAAATCTGATGGCTGGAAACTACAGGCCCAAAGCCTGAGGCTGCACTGCTGAGAGATTATGATGACTATGTGTCCCCTCCTTTTTTGTCAGGTGGACTATGCAGATTCATATCGACATCCGTCATCCACAGAATTATCAAGCCAGGCCGATGTAGTTATTGATGGAGATGACGCAGACCTGACAGAAATCAGAGAGGATCGTCACATTCTGTCAGTAGTGCAGCCGAGGGTCTATATCCTCTCAGCATAGGTCTGACATGATGCTCAGGTGGCACCACTGATTTCCACAATGTCCGCCCTGGTGATATACACAACACTCCGCACCTGTTGGACACTAGGCCGAGATAGAAGCTCTTTTGATTTTCATCCATTTTGCTGTCGCTGAACACAATAAAGCTGTTTTGGCGTCTGAACGCTCGGATGATGCTGGCACCGGTGAGGGATTCCGAGAAATGAGAGTAGATGGGAGACCGGCTGACCGATTCCAGACGCTTTAACTGTCGGGATGTGGGCACGTAGAATCTCTGCAGAAAAGCGTAGACGGTTAGCAGACTGAACGCATGTGACACGGAAATCTCTATAGGGTTCTAGATGTCACCCATGAGCCTGGTGATGGTTATCTTAAAGGGAAACTCCCCACAAGAACTGGATGGTGAAAGTTGAGTTTACAATCTCCACAGAAGTTCTATCTCTAGAGAGGCTCTCTCATTTGGTTGGGGAATGGGAACTTGATGTCCCAGAAGCTACAGAATATAAGGCGGTGGTTCGACATTGCCGTGTGCTACTGACCTTACCCTCTGATGATGATGCTGCTGGTCTGCAATGAAACTTCCCCCCCCCCCCCCCCCCCCGGGAATATCTACAAGTCTGACGCTCACCTGTACAAAGAAGTAGATGAAGGCCAGAGGTATGATAACCACCGCGAAGAGAGGCGTGCTGCACACTATGACAATCATGGTGGAGACGGAGATGAAGAACATGGCCAAGAACATGATAGTGGTGCCAGGGATGATTTCATCAATGACATAAATGTCCTTAGAAAAGCGATTGATGATACGACCGGTGGGTGTGGTGTCATAGAACGCCTGCGGGGTGTGCATCTTATTTTCCAGGAGCCCTGCGTGCAACTTCCGAGAGGCGCTAATCCCTGCCAAGGCCAAGGTGAAAGAGGATGCCACCACCAGGAGACCTATTCAATGGCAGAGGAATAACATGATACATTCTGACGAACCCTGAGAACTTGACCCACGACCCACACACGTTCCTGACCTTGTAAAAAGCCCAGAGCGGCGTAGACCCCGACTCTCATGTTTGTGTTCTGCTGCGTCCCATTGATGATCTCCTCACTTGTCCAGTCGCTGAGCCACACGTTGGTCCCAATGGCAGCTGCATTTTGGCAACAGTAGAGGAAGCAGACGACCAATGAGACGACGAGTCCGACCGCCTTGATGTATTCCCAGAACACCGAGGCTTTAACCTGAGGGCAACAATGCAAAATAAAATTCATCAGTGACATAAATGCAACAATAGACCGTATTCGGTACGCAGGACCATGGCACACACCCTCCCAGTCTCTGCTGTCTCCGCCTGAATGAGTTTCTCCATCTGAGGTTTTTTGGCTCCTGCGGTTTCTGCCACTTTTCTTTCACAGTATCTTCTGCGCGTTGACATCGTGTGTGACTGCTCTGTCTCTGAGGAGAGGACGCTGATCTGTCTGCAGAGGGAAGAGTTAAATGAGTGTATGCACCATAGGGGCACATGGAGAGTTGACCCATCCCTTGTCGTGGGACGCCCCTCTCCATATTCTGTACTGGCTCTTCATTTTGATAATGGCATTGGGGAACCCACTCATCTTGATACACCCCCTTACCGGATGAACTTTTTCCGTGCCTCGTTAGCGACAGGCTCGTTATCTGCAAGATCTGTGTGGTTACTGAGTGTCTCGTCGGCCAGAAGAATCTCCTCCTCATCTAGGACTGGAAATATGGAGAAGGTGGAGTGAGCATGGGAAGTGCGGTGACGTATCAGACCCGTTACGAGCTGCGGGGTCGTAACTTACTCGTCGGTACTTCCTCTTCCACGTTGTCATCGAACGAGTAGTTCCGTAAGAATTCAGCAAAAGCTCCGTTCTGGTCCAACAGCTCCTGGTAAGATCCCGTCTCCGAGACCTGACCGTTCACGATCACAACTATATGGTCGACTTGGGGCAGAAACGTAATCCCGTGTGTGACCAGGACCCGCGTCTGGGGGGAAGATCGAGAGGTCAGGGTCCAGAAGTATCTGATACATGGACAAAGGGCATCCTGATCACAAGGACATGGAGAATGAATGGAGCTTAGATACACAGCTCAGCAGGCAGTATCACACAGGATAGGATTAGATACACAGCTCAGCAGGCAGTATCACACAGGACAGGATTAGATACACAGCTCAGCAGGCAGTATCACACAGGATAGGATTAGATACACAGCTCAGCAGACAGTATCACACATGATAGGATTAGATACACAGCTCAGCAGACAGTATCACACAGGATAGGATTAGATACACAGCTCAGCAGACAGTATCACACAGGATAGGATTAGATACACAGCTCAGCAGACAGTATCACACAGGAGAGGATTAGATACACAGCTCAGCAGATAGTATCACACAGGATAGGATTAGATACACAGCTCAGCAGACAGTATCACACAGGATAGGATTAGATACACAGCTCAGCAGACAGTATAACACAGGATAGGATTAGATACACAGCTCAGCAGACTGTATCACACAGGATAGGATTAGATACACAGCTCAGCAGGCAGTATCACACAGGAGAAGATTAGATACACAGCTCAGCAGACAGTATCACACAGGATAGGATTAGATACACAGCTCAGCAGACAGTATCACACAGGGTAGGATTAGATACACAGCTCAGCAGGCAGTATCACACAGGATAGGATTAGATACACAGCTCGGCAGGCAGTATCACACAGGATAGGATTAGATACACAGCTCAGCAGACAGTATCACACAGGATAGGATTAGATACACAGCTCAGCAGACAGTATCGCACGGGACAGGATTAGATACACAGCTCAGCAGACAGTATCACACAGGATAGGATTAGATACACAGCTCAGCAGACAGTATTACACAGGATAGTATTAGATACACAGCTCAGCAGACAGTATCACACAGGATAGGATTAGATACACCGGTCAGCAGACAGTATCACACAGGATAGGATTAGATACACAGCTCAGCAGACAGTATCACACAGGATAGGATTAGATACACAGCTCAGCAGGCAGTATCACACAGGATAGGATTAGATACACAGCTCAGCAGACAGTATCACACAGGATAGGATTAGATACACAGCTCAGCAGACGGTATCACACAGGATAGGATTAGATACACAGCTCAGCAGACGGTATCACACAGGATAGGATTAGATACACAGCTCAGCAGACAGTATCACACAGGATAGGATTAGATACACAGCTCAGCAGACAGTATCACACAGGATAGGATTAGATACACAGCTCAGCAGACAGTATCACACAGGATAGGATTAGATACACAGCTCAGGAAACAGTATCACACAGAATAGGATTAGATACACAGCTCAGCAGACAGTATCACACAGGATAGGATTAGATACACAGCTCAGCAGAAGATATCGCACAGGATAGGATTAGATACACAGCTCAGCAGGCAGTATCACACAGGATAGGATTAGATACACAGCTCAGCAGACAGTATCACACAGGATAGGATTAGATACACAGCTCAGCAGGCAGTATCACACAGGATAGGATTAGATACACAGCTCAGCAGACAGTATCACACAGGATAGGATTAGATACACAGCTCAGCAGACAGTATCACACAGGAGAGGATTAGATACACAGCTCAGCAGGCAGTATCACACAGGATAGGATTAGATACACAGCTCAGCAGGCAGTATCACACAGGATAGGATTAGATACACAGCTCAGCAGTCAGTATCACACAGGATAGGATTAGATACACAGCTCAGCAGACAGTATCACACAGGAGAGGATTAGATACACAGCTCAGCAGTCAGTATCACACAGGATAGGATTAGATACACAGCTCAGCAGACAGTATCACACAGGATAGGATTAGATACACGGCTCAGCAGACAGTATCACACAGGACAGGATTAGATACACAGCTCAGCAGACAGTATCACACAGGATAGGATTAGATACACAGCTCAGCAGACAGTATCACACAGGAGAGGATTAGATACACAGCTCAGCAGACTGTATCACACAGGATAGGATTAGATACACAGCTCAGCAGACAGTATCACACAGGATAGGATTAGATACACAGCTCAGCAGGCAGTATCACACAGGATAGGATTAGATACACAGCTCAGCAGGCAGTATCACACAGGATAGGATTAGATACACAGCTCAGCAGACGGTATCACACAGGATAGGATTAGATACACAGCTCAGCAGACGGTATCACACAGGATAGGATTAGATACACAGCTCAGCAGACGGTATCACACAGGATAGGATTAGATACACAGCTCAGCAGACGGTATCACTCAGGATAGGATTAGATACACAGCTCAGCAGACAGTATCACACAGGATAGGATTAGATACACAGCTCAGCAGGCAGTATCACACAGGATAGGATTAGATACACAGCTCAGCAGACAGTATCACACAGGATAGGATTAGATACACAGCTCAGCAGACAGTATCACACAGGATAGGATTAGATACACAGCTCAGCAGGCAGTATCACACAGGATAGGATTAGATACACAGCTCAGCAGACAGTATCACACAGGATAGGATTAGATACACAGCTCAGCAGGCAGTATCACACAGGAGAGGATTAGATACACAGCTCAGCAGACTGTATCGCACAGGATAGGATTAGATACACAGCTCAGCAGAAGATATCGCACAGGATAGGATTAGATACACAGCTCAGGAAACAGTATCACACAGAATAGGATTAGATACACAGCTCAGCAGACAGTATCACACAGGATAGGATTAGATACACAGCTCAGCAGAAGATATCGCACAGGATAGGATTAGATACACAGCTCAGCAGGCAGTATCACACAGGATAGGATTAGATACACAGCTCAGCAGACAGTATCACACAGGATAGGATTAGATACACAGCTCAGCAGGCAGTATCACACAGGATAGGATTAGATACACAGCTCAGCAGACAGTATCACACAGGATAGGATTAGATACACAGCTCAGCAGACAGTATCACACAGGATAGGATTAGATACACAGCTCAGCAGACAGTATCACACAGGATAGGATTAGATACACAGCTCAGCAGACAGTATCACACAGGATAGGATTAGATACACAGCTCAGCAGACAGTATCACACAGGATAGGATTAGATACACAGCTCAGCAGACAGTATCACACAGGAGAGGATTAGATACACAGCTCAGCAGACAGTATCACACAGGATAGGATTAGATACACAGCTCAGCAGGCAGTATCACACAGGATAGGATTAGATACACAGCTCAGCAGGCAGTATCACACAGGATAGGATTAGATACACAGCTCAGCAGACAGTATCACACAGGATAGGATTAGATACACAGCTCAGCAGACAGTATCACACAGAATAGGATTAGATACACAGCTCAGCAGACAGTATCACACAGGATAGGATTAGATACACAGATCAGCAGACAGTATCACACTGGATAGGATTAGATACACAGCTCAGCAGACTGTATTACACAGGATAGGATTAGATACACAGCTCAGCAGACAGTATCACACAGGATAGGATTAGATACACAGCTCAGCAGGCAGTATCACACAGGATAGGATTAGATACACAGCTCAGCAGACAGTATCACACAGGATAGGATTAGATACACAGCTCAGCAGACAGTATCACACAGGATAGGATTAGATACACAGCTCAGCAGACAGTATCACACAGGATAGGATTAGATACACAGCTCAGCAGGCAGTATCACACAGGATAGGATTAGATACACAGCTCAGCAGGCAGTATCACACAGGATAGGATTAGATACACAGCTCAGCAGACAGTATCACACAGGATAGGATTAGATACACAGCTCAGCAGACAGTATCACACAGAATAGGATTAGATACACAGATCAGCAGACAGTATCACACTGGATAGGATTAGATACACAGCTCAGCAGACTGTATTACACAGGATAGGATTAGATACACAGCTCAGCAGACAGTATCACACAGGATAGGATTAGATACACAGCTCAGCAGGCAGTATCACACAGGATAGGATTAGATACACAGCTCAGCAGACAGTATCACACAGGATAGGATTAGATACACAGCTCAGCAGACAGTATCACACAGGATAGGATTAGATACACAGCTCAGCAGACAGTATCACACAGGATAGGATTAGATACACAGCTCAGCAGGCAGTATCACACAGGATAGGATTAGATACACAGCTCAGCAGACTATCACACAGGATAGGATTAGATACACAGCTCAGCAGGCAGTATCACACAGGATAGGATTAGATACACTGAACAATTCAGTAACATTAAATGATGAGATTGTAGACGATCTCAGTATCATATTTTAGTTTTTCCCCCTCTACTCACTTTTCCTCGCAGTAAACCGTCAGGACCAATCACATTGTCAAAGATGTGTTTGGCCACATGAGCGTCCACAGCGGAGAGCGGGTCGTCCAATAGGAAGACATCCGAATTGCTGTACACTGCGCGGGCGAGGCTCACCCTCTGCTTCTGCCCTCCTGACAGATTAATACCCTGCAGGGTGAAGAAATCAATGCAGTCATTATACACCTCGCCTCCTGTACTGAGCAAGATTAACATCGTGGTGGAAGAAGAAGCCCCCAGCAGCACAGAGTATTTCAGGAGAGGAGTTCAGATACATTGCAGTCTTTTCCACATTTTATGTCACCTTTTCCCCAATCTCGGTCTGGTCTCCTCCCGGCAGCATCTCCAGGTCAGGCAGCAGGGCGCAGGCTTCCAGGACCTTTTTGTAATTTTTTTCATTTTCTGATCGACCAAACAAGATGTTTTCCTTAAGTGTTGAGTTCTGTATCCAGGCCTGTTGTGGAACATACGCCACCGAACCCTGCAGCAAACAAGAGTGAGCATAGCATGTATATACCTCTCATTCCAGGTTACAGCAGCCGCACAGCGGTCATCTCCTCTGCACCCATAATACACCACAGGTTACAGCAGCCGCACAGCGGTCATCTCCTCTGCACCCATAATACATCACAGGTTACAGCAGCCGCACAGCGGTCATCTCCTCTGCACCCGTAATACAGCACAGGTTACAGCAGCCGTACAGCCGTCATCTCCTCTGCACCCATAATACATCACAGGTTACAGCAGCCGTACAGCCGTCATCTCCTCTGCACCCATAATACAGCACAGGTTACAGCAGCTACACAGCGGTCATCTCCTCTGCACCCATAATACAGCACAGGTTACAGCAGCCGCACAGCGGTCATCTCCTCTGCACCCATAATACAGCACAGGTTACAGCAGCCGTACAGCCGTCATCTCCTCTGCACCCATAATACATCACAGGTTACAGCAGCCGTACAGCCGTCATCTCCTCTGCACCCATAATACAGCACAGGTTACAGCAGCTACACAGCGGTCATCTCCTCTGCACCCATAATACAGCACAGGTTACAGCAGCTACACAGCCGTCATCTCCTCTGCACCCATAATACAGCACAGGTTACAGCAGCCGTACAGCCGTCATCTCCTCTGCACCCATAATACATCACAGGTTACAGCAGCCGCACAGCGGTCATCTCCTCTGCACCCATAATACACCACAGGTTACAGCAGCTGCACAGCGGTCATCTCCTCTGCACCCATAATACAGCACAGGTTACAGCAGCCGCACAGCGGTCATCTCCTCTGCACCCATAATACAGCACAGGTTACAGCAGCCGTACAGCCGTCATCTCCTCTGCACCCATAATACAGCACAGGTTACAGCAGCCGCACAGCGGTCATCTCCTCTGCACCCATAATACAGCACAGGTTACAGCAGCCGCACAGCGGTCATCTCCTCTGCACCCATAATACATCACAGGTTACAGCAGCCGCACAGCGGTCATCTCCTCTGCACCCATAATACAGCACAGGTTACAGCAGCTGCACAGCGGTCATCTCCTCTGCACCATAATACAGCACAGGTTACAGCAGCCGTACAGCCGTCATCTCCTCTGCACCCATAATACATCACAGGTTACAGCAGCCGTACAGCCGTCATCTCCTCTGCACCCATAATACAGCACAGGTTACAGCAGCCGTACAGCCGTCATCTCCTCTGCACCCATAATACAGCACAGGTTACAGCAGCCGTACAGCCGTCATCTCCTCTGCACCCATAATACACCACAGGTTACAGCAGCCGCACAGCGGTCTTCTCCTCTGCACCCATAATACAGCACAGGTTACAGCAGCCGCACATCCATCATCTCCTCTGCACCCATAATACACCACAGGTTACAGCAGCCGCACAGCGGTCATCTCCTCTGCACCCATAATACACCACAGGTTACAGCAGCCGCTCAGCGGTCATCTCCTCTGCACCCATAATACATCACAGGTTACAGCAGCTGCACAGCGGTCATCTCCTCTGCACCCATAATACAGCACAGGTTACAGCAGCCGCACAGCGGTCTTCTCCTCTGCACCCATAATACAGCACAGGTTACAGCAGCTGCACAGCGGTCATCTCCTCTGCACCCATAATACAGCACAGGTTACAGCAGCTGCACAGCGGTCATCTCCTCTGCACCCATAATACACCACAGGTTACAGCAGCCGCACAGCCGTCATCTCCTCTGCACCCATAATACACCACAGGTTACAGCAGCTGCACAGCGGTCATCTCCTCTGCACCCATACTACACCACAGGTTACAGCAGCCGCACATCCATCATCTCCTCTGCACCCATAATACACCACAGGTTACAGCAGCTGCACAGCGGTCATCTCCTCTGCACCCATAATACATCACAGGTTACAGCAGCCGCACAGCGGTCATCTCCTCTGCACCCATAATACAGCACAGGTTACAGCAGCCACACAGCGGTCATCTCCTCTGCACCCATAATACACCACAGGTTACAGCAGCCGCACAGCGGTCATCTCCTCTGCACCCATAATACAGCACAGGTTACAGCAGCCACACAGCGGTCTTCTCCTCTGCACCCATAATACACCACAGGTTACAGCAGCCGCACAGCGGTCATCTCCTCTGCACCCATAATACAGCACAGGTTACAGCAGCCGCACAGCGGTCATCTCCTCTGCACCCATAATACAGCACAGGTTACAGCAGCCGCACAGCGGTCATCTCCTATGCTCCCATAATACACCACAGGTTACAGCAGCCGCACAGCGGTCATCTCCTCTGCACCCATACTACACCACAGGTTACAGCAGCCGCACAGCGGTCATCTCCTCTGCACCCATAATACACCACAGGTTACAGCAGCCGCACAGCGGTCATCTCCTCTGCACCCATACTACACCACAGGTTACAGCAGCCGCACAGCGGTCATCTCCTCTGCACCCATAATACAGCACAGGTTACAGCAGCCGCACATCCATCATCTCCTCTGCACCCATAATACACCACAGGTTACAGCAGCCGCACATCCATCATCTCCTCTGCACCCATAATACAGCACAGGTTACAGCAGCCGCACAGCGGTCATCTCCTCTGCACCCATAATACAGCACAGGTTACAGCAGCCGCACAGCGGTCATCTCCTCTGCACCCATACTACACCACAGGTTACAGCAGCCGCACAGCGGTCATCTCCTCTGCACCCATAATACACCACAGGTTACAGCAGCCGCACATCCATCATCTCCTCTGCACCCATAATACACCACAGGTTACAGCAGCCGCACATCCATCATCTCCTCTGCACCCATAATACAGCACAGGTTACAGCAGCCGCACACCGGTCATCTCCTCTGCACCCATAATACAGCACAGGTTACAGCAGCCGCACAGCGGTCATCTCCTCTGCACCCATACTACACCACAGGTTACAGCAGCCGCACAGCCATCATCTCCTCTGCACCCATAATACACCACAGGTTACAGCAGCCGCACATCCATCATCTCCTCTGCACCCATAATACAGCACAGGTTACAGCAGCCGCACAGGTTATCCTCACACTCAGTAATCTCACATTGCAGAACAGTTGGTTGCAATTATTAAATCGTATTGATTGCTCATTGTGAACATTGCACAAAGTACTAATGGCACTGACCCGCACAGAGACATCGCCTTCTAACTTCTCCGTCTCTCCCAGAAGAGCCGACACCAGCGATGACTTTCCACAGCCGACCTGACCAACGATAGCGACCAGGGACCCGGAGGGGACCAGCAAGTTGATGCTGAGGGTAGAAGAGAGGAATGTTCACAGACTGTACAGTAAAGAGAGTCCCTATACTGTCCACCAGGGGGCATCATGGGGGAGGCGCAGGTTTAGGGTCTTTCATTTAGTATCTATAATACTCTCATCATCCGCCTGACATGGCGCTGCGTTTTCTTACTTGCTCAGCACTGGATCACTGGATTTTGCCCAGCTGAAGGTCCCGTTCTGTACCGCGATGGCGACGCCTGGGAATGAGAGAGAAGTACGTTACACGTCCCTTTATGGCTCTTCTCTGCTGGATAGTCAATCCCTCCTTACAGTGCAGTGTTTTGCTAGAAACAGGTGCCAGATTATCAGATTTTCTGGATTATCAAATTCCAGATTAAATGAGCTCACCGGTCATTGATTTCTCCTTGTTGACTGCGGCCGGATCCAACTCATCATGGCCCAAAAAGGTCTGGATCCTCTTTAAAGAGACGGCAGCCTGGAGTATGAGAGTGAGGGTTATACTCCAGAGTCAAAGCAGCCAATACAAGTGATCTGTCCTGTAATCCAGCATTTAAGAGTTCTGTTTGTGCCAGATTAAAGGAATTGTGCTGTAAGGGCTATAGATATACCCATGCATCCACACAAGTGCTGGATTATCTACCTGATAAATGCTGGATTATTAAAGGGACCACATAGGCGCCGGAGTATCAGATATCACACATTCTGAATGACTGGATTATGACGGATTCTGGATTATTGGATGCTGGATTAGAGGACTTTCACTAGAGTTCTTACCTGTATAACGTTGGTGATGACTTGGGGCAGCATGTTCAGGGGAAATCTTAAAATATTGAACAGAGAGAGGGAGACGAAGGCCTTCTCTGCGTCCAGAATGTTCTTGTCATCCACAGACACGTAGACAGAGAACGTAGTCAGCGCCACCTGGAACAAAGCGAGGGAGATATCAGTGGGATGTTGGTGGTTGTAGTTCCACCTCTATGTCTACTGCTCCTCAGGGCTTACCAGAAATGGCGCACTGGTCCATACGAAGGTAGATATCGCGTTCAGGTACGCTGACTTTCTGAGGACATTGAGCTCCTTGCTGCGGATTTCCAGAATCTTCTGAGAGAAGGATGGCTCCCAGGCGTAAAGCTTCAAGACCTTCATACCGTTCAGGATCTCAGTCATCAGCTTAATCCTGGCATCCTTGTACTTCATCAGCTCCACCTGAAACCCAGGATTCTCTTATATTAGGAGGGGTGGAGTCTGGGCACGGGGTACCACTAATCTCCAGCAGGGGGCAGAGCGGCACCACTAATCTCCAGCAGGGGGCAGAGCGGTACCACTAATCTCCAGCAGGGGGTAGAGCGGCACCACTGTTCTCCAGCAGGGGGCAGAGCGGCACCACTACTCTCCAGCAGGGGGCAGAGCGGCACCACTAATCTCCAGCAGGGGGCAGAGCGGTACCACTAATCTCCAGCAGGGGGCAGAGCGGCACCACTGTTCTCCAGCAGGGGGCAGAGCGGCACCACTACTCTCCAGCAGGGGGCAGAGCGGCACCTTTACTCTCCAGCAGGGGGCAGAGCGGCACCACTACTCTCCAGCAGGGGGCAGAGCGGCACCACTACTCTCCAGCAGGGGGCAGAGCGGCACCACTACTCTCCAGCAGGGGGCAGAGCGGTACCACTAATCTCCAGCAGGGGGCAGAGCGGCACCACTGTTCTCCAGCAGGGGGCAGAGCGGCACCACTACTCTCCAGCAGGGGGCAGAGCGGCACCTTTACTCTCCAGCAGGGGGCAGAGCGGCACCACTAATCTCCAGCAGGGGGCAGAGCGGCACCACTACTCTCCAGCAGGGGGCAGAGCGGCACCACTACTCTCCAGCAGGGGGCAGAGCGGCACCACTAATCTCCAGCAGGGGGCAGAGCGGTACCACTAATCTCCAGCAGGGGGCAGAGCGGCACCACTGTTCTCCAGCAGGGGGCAGAGCGGCACCACTACTCTCCAGCAGGGGGCAGAGCGGCACCACTACTCTCCAGCAGGGGGCAGAGCGGCACCACTACTCTCCAGCAGGGGGCAGAGCGGCACCACTACTCTCCAGCAGGGGGCAGAGCGGCACCTTTACTCTCCAGCAGGGGGCAGAGCAGCACCACTACTCTCCAGCAGGGGGCAGAGCGGCACCATTACTCTCCAGCAGGGGGCAGAGCGGCACCACTACTCTCCAGCAGGGGGCAGAGCAGCACCACTGTTCTCCAGCAGGGGGCAGAGCGGTACCACTACTCTCCAGCAGGGGGCAGAGCGGCACCATTACTCTCCAGCAGGGGGCAGAGCGGCACCACTACTCTCCAGCAGGGGGCAGAGCAGCACCACTAATCTCCAGCAGGGGGCAGAGCGGCACCACTACTCTCCAGCAGGGGGCAGAGCGGCACCACTAATCTCCAGCAGGGGGCAGAGCGGTACCACTACTCTCCAGCAGGGGGCAGAGCGGCACCACTACTCTCCAGCAGGGGGCAGAGCGGCACCACTAATCTCCAGCAGGGGGCAGAGCGGCACCACTACTCTCCAGCAGGGGGCAGAGCGGTACCACTACTCTCCAGCAGGGGGCAGAGCGGCACCACTACTCTCCAGCAGGGGGCAGAGCGGCACCACTAATCTCCAGCAGAGGGCAGAGCGGCACCACTAATCTCCAGCAGAGGGCAGAGCTGCACCACTTATCTCCAGAAGGGGGCAGTGCAGGATCATTACCCACCAGCAGGAAGCAGGGTAAAACCATTACTCTCCAGCGGGGGGCAATGTAGAACTTTAACTCTCCGGCAGTGGGCAGTGCAGTACCATTACACTCTAGCAGGGGGCAGTGCAGTACCATTACTCCCCAGCAGGGAGCAGTGTAGTACCATTACTCCCCAGCAGGGAGAAGTTCAGTACCATTACTCCCCAGAAGGGAGCAGTGCAATACCATTATTCCCCACGAGGGAGTGGTGCAGTACCAATTCTCCCCAGCAGGGGACAGTGTAGTACCATTATCCCCAAGAAGGAAGCAGCGTAGTACTATTATTCCCCAGCAGGTAGCGGTGCAGTACCATTACTCCCCAGCAGGGAGCAGTGCAGTACCATTACCCTACAGCAGGGAGCAGTGCAGTACCATTACTCCCAGCAGGAGGCAGTACAGTACCATTACTTCCCAGCAGGGAGTGGTGCAGTACCATTACCTTCCAGCAGGGAGAGGTGCAGTACAATTACTCCCCAGCAGGGGGCAGTGCAGTACCATTACTCAGCAGCAGTGCAGTACCATTATTCCCCAGCAAGGGAGTGGTGCAGTACCATTACCCTCCAGCAGGAAGCAGTGCAGTACAATTGCTCCCCAGCAGGGGGCAGTGCAGTACCATTACTCAACAGCAGGGAGCAGTGCAGTACCATTACTCCCCATCAAGGACGGGTGCAGTACCATTATTCCCCAGCAAGGGAGCAGCACAGTACAATTATTCCCCAGCAGGTAGCGGTGCAGTACCATTACTCCCCAACAAGGGGCAGTACCATTACTCCCCAGCAGGGAGCGGTGCAGTACCATTACCCTCCAGCAGGGAGCAGTGCAGTACTATTACTCCCCAGCAGGGGGAAGTGCAGTACCATTACTCCCCAGCAGGGAGAAGTGCTGTCCGCATCTTTTGCGGCCCCCATTGAAAATAAATGGCTCCGCACTGTGGAACAGATGCGGACCCATTTTGCGGACGTGTAAATGGACCCTTACCCTCCATTTATTAGTTATGTATTTTGATTTCCAGGAAAGGGGGGTGATTTGAACTTTATTTTTTAAGTCATCTTGAGTGACTATAACTGGCAATCATTATATTGCCCATTGTGTTCTGTTATAGCTACACAGCCTTTATAGAACACTCCCTTTACAATATACCAATACAGTGCTGCCACCTGCTGGCCTGTATTGGTATATTCTAGTAATAGCCCGAAGCCTGCTTGAGACTTCCGGCTATTACTATACCGTAAAAGATTCCCCGATCAGGCGAGGAATGCTGTTATGTGTGTGCGGGAATGTGCGGCTCCCGCTTGCGCACCGCTCAGATGCCATAGTCACATTTGACCACTGCATGTGAGGGGTTAAATGTATGCGATCAGCTGTAGAGCTGATCGCATACATCTGCCGTGGGTCTCTGCTGTTTGAAGCAGCAGAAACCCGACAGCTATGGTGCCCGCTGCATACGTGAGTGGGCGTTATCTTCAAAGGGGCAACTTCCGCCCTACATGTACGGCGGAGGTCACCATGGGGTTAACAGCCATAACATTTTAATTTTTCCTCGACAGTCATGTGAGGTCTTGTTTTTTGTATTTTTTCATTGCTCCATATAATGTACAGTGAAACAAAAAAACGAAAAAATAATTTGTGAAATTGAATAAAAAAAAACGCCATTGTCTTTGGATTTAGTTTTTACGGGGTTCACTTGGAGGAACTATGACATGTCCATCTTATTCTTCAGTCAGAACGATTGTGGTGATACCATATTGTCACTGTGCTCACCGGGTGGGGATAAATAGGGAAATGTTTATGTTAATTTTTAAAATGTTTTTGTCCTCTCGGGGGACTTGAACCGGCGATCATTTGACCACTGTATTGTGACGTTCTTCTATCACACCTCTATCAGGATGTAATGGGAGCACTAAGATCTTGGGTCGGGGGGGCTTCACTAGGCCTCTTGCTGCCATGACACGTGCTCAGAGCTCCGCCTCCCTCCCCCTCTGTTTAACCACTTAAATGCCTTGGTCCCAGTGAATATGGAGCGGGCTCAGGCCCTGACTAATCCCCACCTACCTGTGATATGCCTGCAAGTCTGAAATCAAAGTCACCATAAAGTGCAGAAGATGAGAACCCCTAAAATAGTTGTCACCTACCTGGAAGGCCCTGATTTTCAAGGCTATAACGGCATTAATGGGGATGAGAAGAACCATGATGGCGACTCCGGCAAACACGGGCGGCCCCAGGGTCTGGAAGAGGAAGAGACCCACAATGAATCTACGTCATGCTTGTCAATTTCCAAAAAAAGGGGTGGAGTGTAGGCAGGGCCATTGGCATATTTCTCCAGTTTTCTGACAAATTAAAGAGGACCTCTCCCCGCTCCGGACAGGCCTGTTTTAATAGCTCCATGCATTCCCCATGCAATAACGATTCTGGAGCATCTATTCCTGGGTCTGTATGTTGTGCCGTTCCTTTATTATTTCTACTAGAAGTGATGAATGAATTGCTAGCAGTCTGCAGTAAAGGTACTGAGGGGGAGTAACAAGTCGGGGGGGATGTACCTGCACAGTCTGACAATGGCAGCACTGATTGGATAGAGTCTGTGCAGGGACACCCCCCCCCCCCTAACTGGTTACCGCCCCTCTGTACCCTTACTGCAGACTGCTAGCAATTCATTCACAACTTCTAGTAGAAATAATAAAGGAACGGCACAACATACAGACCTAGGAATAGATGCTCCAGAATTGTTATTACATGGGGAATGCATGGAGCTATTAAAACAGGCCTGTCCGGAGCGGGGAGAGGTCCTCTCTAAGACTGAGATCTACACAGCTACGAGCAGGAGATGATTTCATTTTAGGTGCATGGACAGCAATTTCTGGATGTAGTAAACAATTAGCTGAGGCTAAGAAGTTCTGTCTATTAGTTCTATCTACTCATTAATCATTTATGTCTATTAGTTCTGTTTATTAGTTTTATAAGTTCTACCCATTAGTTCTGTCCATTACTTATTTCCATTAGTTCTATCCATCTGTCCTATCCATTCATTTATTAATTAATTCTATCAATCAGGTCTATTAGTTCTACCTATTCATTCGATCTGTTATTTCTATCTATTAGTTTTTTAGTTCTATCAGTTCTATCAATTCCTTCTGTCCATTAGTTTATTAGTTCTATACATTAGTTCTATCTATGAGCTCTATCTGTTAGTCCTATCCATCGGTTCTATCACTTCTATCCATCAGTTCTATCAGTTCAGTCCATTAGTTCCATTAGTTCTGTTTTTAGTCCGTTCTATAAGTTCTATCAGTTCTGTCCATCAGTGCAATTAGTTCTATCTATTCGTTCTGTCCATTAATTTATTAGTTCTATACATTAGTTCTATGAGCTCTATCTGATAGTCCTATCCACCGGTTCTATCACTTCTATCCATCTGTTCTATTTATCAGTTCTATCTATCAGTTCAGTGCATTAGTTCTATTAGTTCTGTTTTTAATCCTTTCTATCAGTTCTGTGCTTCAGTGCAATTAGTTCTATCTATTCGTTCTGTCCATTAGTTCTATACATTAGTTCTGTTAGTTCAATATATTAGTTCTATCTATGAGCTCTATCTGTGTCAGTTCCATCCATCGGTTCTATCAGTTCTATCCATCAGTGTTTTACCCGCCACAAAAAGTAAAGTGCCAGGAAGATCTGTAGAGGGGCCGACCACAGCATGTTGAGGTAAGTGGTCAGGTCCTGGATACGCTGAGCATCCACTGACATCAAGTTGACAATTTCTCCAACCGTAGCGGAACGTTTTGCAGCATTTGTGATGACCAGCGACTGAGGAAAACAAGAAAACGATATCGAAGTGAGGTCCTAGACTGTAGACATTTAATTCCAGAGGCAGAGACCCTACACAAGGAGCAAACAGGATGGCCACCCACTAAATAATAGTTATCGGATAGGGCGTTGTCAGACATGTCTGGCAATGCTTGTCCCCAGTGGGAGTCCAGTATACCTTCATGAGAAATAATGGGACCTCTCTGGCCAGCATATGGCAGAATCTACAAGAGATGTCCACTAATCATGGGGGGGGGGGGGGCTGAGGAACCCACAGATTTGTCATTTGGTGGATCTCACCTTTCTATATATGATGCCAGTGATAGCACTTCTCAGCCGCATCCCAGTGACCAAGCTATACTGGAAATGTTGGTGGAGGAACAATGTTTGGGTTACAGAGGTGAAGAACATCAAAGCCGCTATACAGAATCCCCACCATGACGGAGCTTGTTCATTGTTAATGAAGTCAATGAGAATCCTGGAGGATAAGATTTGTACAAACATAAGGAACTCATGTCCACATCCAGTAGAAGACCTACTTTTTTGTTATGTTCCATTGTGGAAAAGCCTGGAATAAATTCCCTATAAAGGGACAGAAGCATTGATCATTGATATGATGAATCAGTCATGACCATAGATTGATTCCACATAGTAATAACAATAAAACTACTTCTCCGATTATCATAATGGTCTCCACCTCATAGATAAAGTTGGGTGAACGTACCCTAGTAACTGAGGGTTCACAAAAGACAAGAGGTCCTGAAACAACTTCAATGCGGAACCGATTAAAAAGAAAGGGCCAAAGATCTTCAGCAGAATCTTTAAGAAGGTACGCTCTATCTTCTTTTTGGTGCTCTCGATCAGGACATCGCACTCAGTGATTTTTTCATCCACGTGGTTAAGCTCTACCTCCTCAGTCTTGGGGAGCTTTACCTCGCTTGCCCTACAACATGAAAGAATTAGGGGAAATCATAAAACCCATGCTCGTTCTATACTGGCCAGAAAGAAGGACAAATGGACAGTTTTCGCAAGACCCAAACCAACACAGTATTACTATGTGAATGAAGTCCTCATATGGCCTGGATGTTGTGATGTATTAACAGTGGTACTCTCAGAAACGGAACTACCGATGTAGCAGCCATAGTGTCTGCTATGGGGCCCAGGGTGTAATGGATGTCTGTCCATGAAGGGAAAGGTCTCATTCCCCTGCCTGTCAGGCATGATGCAGTGACATCAGGGGAGAAAGCTACTGCCAAGGGGCCACTAAGAAGACTCGCTACTGTGGAGCGGGCATAACTACTGTGTGGGAGCACTAATGGAACATATGTAACTGCTATGATGCTACTGTGAAGGGGCACTAAAAGAGCATAACTATTGAGTGTGTAGGAGGGTGTAGGTGCTCTTGACCAGCCATTGGAGAGGGGTTTCTGTGAAGTTGCTTGTGGGGGTGCATTCAAAAATTTGCCATGTGCCCCTTACAACCCTGGTTGCTTATAAGACGTCTGTCTTTGTTTTGATGTCCTTCGATGAATCTGAGGTTCAAAACATAGGTCATCTTTTCTAATGCATTAGAAGGGCTGATACCTACATGGGAATTGTCAAGCCAAGATATCTGCAAGAAGGTTAGTAAAGACTTGGGCGATCTTGCAGGTTGATCAGCTACATGATATAAAAAATACCTTATCTTGTTGATCTCTTTTTCCCATTCTTTTACCAGTTTGGACACTACTATTTTAGATGTGTTATCTTCATTCAAAGACCAAAGATCCTTGTCTTCCAGAGGTCTTTTGTAGCCCAGTATTGCCATCCTAAGTGAACAGGAAATATCAAAATCAGAAAATCAGACATTTTCAAGGCCTTCAGAAGCAGATAACGAGAGACTGACACTCTTTGTAGGTGGGGTATCTCCTATCCATTGAAAATAAGGCTGTCAACCAACCACCGATGGGCAGGGGAGGTCTCAAGGTGGTCAGTCACTCACTGATGGGACGGGGAAGGTATTAAAGCTGTCACTGATGGTGGTAGACATGTCAATTCTGTCAAACTATCCCGAATTGGAGGGGAATAGCTCAAGGTTGACATTCACTCACTAATGGCTGGGGGATTGTCTAAAAGCTGTCACGAGGAGATGATAAAGATAGAACTTTCACTCCTTGTTGGTGGGAGAAGGTCTCCGGCTCATGAAAGTAAGACTGTCAATCTACTGCTGATGGGTGGGGGGAACTCTCAAAGCTGGGATGGGCAAGGGAAGATCTCAAGGCTTTCAATCATTCAGTAATGGGTGAAGAAGGTCTTAAGCCTGTCACTGGCTGGTGGGTATATGACTTAAGGTTGTCAAACAATCCCTGATGAGTGAAGATGGTCTCAAGGCAGTCACTGATGGGCAGGTAAAAGGCAGTCAAACAATCACAGATGGACCGGGGAAAGTCTCCCGCTTATGCAGTTAAGGCTAATTATGATTTCATATTACTTACTTGGTGAACCACCAGAATATTAATCTTGATAGGAAACTCGCGTCTGATTCGGGGCAGGGATTCTGAGGAGAAGATTTAAATGACATTCAGAGTGGGTTTCTAAACCAATAGCCAATTGTAGATCAGTAGTGAATATGGACTCACACAGTCCGAGCTGATGGGAGAGAAGAAAGGTCGCGCCTCTTTGAAGCAGCAAAGAATAAGCTCCACCACAAGCAAAGAGAAATAAATAAAAAACGTGGTGAAGCGGAATCTGTCCGTGATGCCCTAAACACAGGGAAAATACGAGACATGGTTCATGAGATGGGATAAGTAATAGCAATAAAATCTTCAGGTGACTACAATCCCATTCCGTTACCTCACTGCTTGAAGACATGAGCTTGGAGCGGAACGGTACAATGGCACACAGTGTTGCAAGGAACCAAAATATTGTCAACACCCCTGAAGACCGGACACCCTTCAGCCTTTCGTACTGGATAAGTATTGTTGCCGCGATCTGCAAAAGAAAGCAAAAAAGTCACGGGCTTTCCACCAATCTCATGTCAGAGAAAGGACTTCCCTACCCTTCAGTGCTGATTGGAGATTTCTGGAGCTCACATAATACTCTTTTATGGAACCACCAAATCGGAGGAGGCTCTCTCTTAATATTTTCCTTCCATCCAGACTGATTGATGTCACAGGCCTGAGGCTGCACTACTGAGAGATTCTGATGACATGTCCACTTTGTCAACTCTAGTACTGCCAGTGAGACCCCAGGTGGATCCATATCACCAATGACATCAATATCTACAGTATCTGGCTGAGGCTCTTAGACATATGTGTGAACATTAATGTGGATGTTGACCCTGAAACTTTTTAAAACTAGACCCCTAAGTCTACAAAACCATGCGTTAGAAATTAGCTTGATACAAACCATAGTAATCCCGACTATGAGTGGGGTGACAAAGTAGACTGGAGGTGGAAGCTCGTTCTGTATGAGGCTATGGAAAGAATAAAACAGGTCGGCCCAACACACGCACCAGAGCAGCACCCCGAAAAGCTGCAAAACAGGAACCAATGATAACAATTGTTAGGTCTTATCTATGGTGATGTTCCCATTCCCCACCTACACATACTATGGAAGACCAAACAATCCTTACCGTCTTGGCTTTGCTCAGCATCGACAGCACAATATATCCCCTCCTGTTATATTTTAAATAAATAGTATAAAATGGCAGTATGACCCAGAGGTAGATGCAGGGGATCCAGGCAACGACCGTCTGCTGGAAGCATGGCGTTAGGTCGGGCTTGCTTGTGTACAACGTGAGGTTGGAATCCTAAAAAACAGAAAAAATTTATTGTAAAAGACTCCATCACTAAGAATACATCATTGTCTGCAGGCTCAAGGAGAAAACAACAATAGATTGTCAGGTCCGGTGTCTCGAATTTCTAGGAGGTTGGACACACTGGGGCTACCAACAAGTCTTAGGGTAGTATCCACATCTTCGACGACCTCTATGGTTTCTTGTGCTCCGCACCGTCCGTTCTGCCTCATCACACGTGTTCCCACAAAAAAAACCTTCTCCCAGGAAAGGTCCAAATACTGGGGACCTTATGATATATTAACAGGAGCTTACTCTAGTGAAATTGACAAAATAAGATCAGTCATCAGCAGCTAACCCGCTTGTTGATTGTTTCCATATAGAAATAGTTGATTACTCTAGTAAAGCTAAACTGACAAAATAAGATTCTTCATCAGTTAACCTTCTTGTTGATAATTTCCATATTGTAACATTAGTTTACTCTAGTACAACTGAACTTAAAGTGACAAAATAAGATCTGTCATCAGCAGCTAACCCCCTTGTTTATAGTTTCCTAATAGAAAGAGGAGCTTAGTGAAACAACCAAAACTGACAAAATAAGATCCATAATCAGCAGCTTACTTGCTTGGACCTTACTTAAGTAAAACTGAACTGACAAAACAGGATCAGTCAGCAGCAGCTAACCCACTTGTTAATAGTTTCCATATAGTAAGAGCTTATTTTAGTACAACTGAACTGAAACTGACAAATCAAGATCCACAATCATCAGCTAAAATGCTTATTGATAGTTTCCATATATCAGGAGCTAACTCTAGTAAAACTGAACTGAAATTAACAGAATAAGATCCGTCATCAGCAGCTAACCTGCTTGTTGATAGTTTCCATATATCAGGAGCTAACTCTAGTAAAACTGAATTGAAATTGACAGAATAAGATCCGTCATCAGCAGCTAACCTGCTTGTTGATAGTTTCCATATATCAGGAGCTTACTCTAGTACAACTGAACTTAAAGTGACAAAAATAAGATCTGTCATCAGCAGCTAACCCCCTTGTTTATAGTTTCCTAATAGAAAGAGGAGCTTAGTGAAACAACCAAAACTGACAAAATAAGATCCATAATCAGCAGCTTACTTGCTTGTTGATAGTTTAAATATAGTAAGAGGACCTTACTTAAGTAAAACTAAACTGACAAAACAGGATCCGTCATCAGCAGCTAACCCACTTGTTGATAGTTTCCATATAGTAAGAGCTTATTTGTCATGGTCTTACCTCCTTGCTGTTCCCTTCGTTTGACATGTGCTGGTGGCCATCTTGGTTTCTGGGTTTTCTTGTAGCCTCCCACCCTGCGGCTCCTCCTTCCCACTGGGAGGAGCTGGATGCCCAGCTCATATATATAGGAGGTCTGTGGCTTCAGTTCCTTGCTTGGTCCTCCTGTGTTCACATGCTTCCAAGACTGCTGCTGCTTCTGGTTCCTGATCCTGGCCTCGTCTGACTACCCCGTTGGTTCCTGATTCCGGCTTCGTCTGACTACCCTGTTGGTTCCTGATTCCGGCTTCGTCTGACTACCCCGTTGGTTCCTGTTCCTGGCTTCGTCTGACTACCCTTCTGGTTCCTGACCTCTGTCTCCGCAAGACCCTGCTTCGGTTTAGCCATCCGTTCGGACTTTGCTTACGGCTTGCTCTTCAATAAAATCTTCTTATTTTCCACTTATCTCTTGTTGTACGTCTGGTTCATGGTTCCATGACATTAGGACCAAGCCATGAATTCTGACGGTACAGGGCCACCCTCGCTACCTACGCTGGTTGCCAGACTTGATCAGCAGGATCACCTGTTGGGTCGGTTCGCTGTGGCGTTGCAAACCCTGCTTGAACGCACGGCTCATTTAGCTTCCGTTGCCGATGGGTCGGTTGTCGCTCCTGGGCCCGCTCCTACTGCCGCTCCGGTTGTTGCGCCAGAGTCTACCCTGACACCTGTTGCTGCGCCTGTGGTGTTTCAGGGTATGACCGGTTCTGCCCCCCTTCCACAGCGCTTTGGGGGAGAGCCAACTCAGTGCCGAGGTTTCCTTAACCAGGTGGGCATTTACTTCGAGTTGCTGCCACATGCCTTTCCTACTGAGAGATCAAGGGTGGGCTTCTTGATCTCGCTGCTCTCGGACAAGGCCTTGGCCTGGGCCAGCCCTTTATGGGAGAACAACAATCCGGTGGTTGCCGAGTTTTCCGGTTTTGTTGCTTCTCTTCGGAAGGTATTCGATGTGCCGGCTCGTGCTGCCTCTGCTGCGAAGCTCCTTATGTCCATCAGACAGGGTTCACGATCCGTAGCTGAATACGCCATTGAGTTTCGTACCCTGGCAGCAGAGGTGGGCTGGAATAATGAGGCTCTGGTCGCTGCTTTCTCTCATGGTCTCTCGGATGCCTTGAAGGATGAGGTTGCAGCTAAGGACCTACCAGTGGAGCTCGAGTCTCTTATTTCTTTCCTGATTTTGATTGACACCAGACTCAGGGAGAGACCTTCCTTTAAGGAGAGCCTGCGGAGGTCTCCTAACAGATTGGCGCCTACGTTTGCTGTCCCACCCGTGCCTCCCTCTCCTCCCACGCCTCCTGGGGATGACTTGTCTGGGGGTGAACCCATGCAGCGGGGGTTTGCTCGCCTGTCTGAGGGGGAGAGGGTACTCCGGAGACGCGAGGGCCGATGCATGTACTGTGGTCTCGGTGGGCATTTTCGGTTGGCATGTCCGAACCGTCCGGGAGAACGCTCGCACCTGAGGTCCTGTCGGGGGCAGATCTTGGGTGGAGTCTCCTCGTCCCCGGTTTCCCGTGTTGACAAACCACTGATCACGGTTGTCCTCTCCTGGGTCGGGGGCTCGGTGACGACCCAGGCGTTGGTGGACTCTGGTGCTGGTGGTTTGTTCATTGATAGAGTGTTCGTTGCCGCCAATTCCATTCCTCTGCAGCCTCGAGGTTCCCCACTGGCTCTTGAGGCGATAGACGGCAGACCCCTTCTGCCGCCACACGTGACTCATGAGACCCTTCCAGTGGGGATAGCCATTGGTGCCGTTCACAGAGAGTCGGTCTGTCTCCAGGTTATTTCGTCTCCACACTACTCGGTGGTCTTGGGGTACCCCTGGCTCCAGAAGCATAATCCGACTTTCGATTGGAGATCGGTCGAGATCCTCTCGTGGTCACCGCAGTGTGGGGCTAGTTGCATCCATGGGCCTGTCAAGTTGCTGTGTACTTCCTCGGACTCTCTGTTGCCTCCTGAATACGAAGAGTACCGGGATGTATTCGATAAGGTGCGCGCGGTTGCCCTACCTCCGCACCGCCCATACGATTGTGCCATAGAGTTACAATCCGGTGCCGTTCCTCCTCGTGGCAAAGTCTATCCACTGTCGGTAGCGGAGAATGAGGCCATGGAGGAGTATGTGAGGGAGGCGCTTTCACGCGGACACATTCGCAAATCCTCGTCCCCGGCAGGGGCTGGATTTTTCTTTGTGAAAAAGAAGGGCGGCGAGTTGAGGCCTTGCATCGATTACAGGGGTCTCAATCGCATCACGATCAAGAACGCTTACCCGATACCCTTGATTTCCGAGCTGTTCGATCGCCTCAAAGGGGCCACGGTCTTTACCAAACTCGACCTGAGGGCGGCATATAACCTGGTAAGGATCAAGGCGGGCGATGAGTGGAAGACCGCGTTTAACACCAGGACCGGTCATTATGAATCCTTGGTTATGCCCTTTGGGTTGTGCAATGCGCCCGCAGTCTTCCAGGAATTCATCAACGATGTTTTCCGTGACCTGTTGCAGCAGTGTGTGGTGGTCTATTTGGATGACATCTTGGTATATTCTGCATCCATGGAGGCCCACATTCTGGATGTCAGACGAGTGTTGCAACGCTTACGAGAGAACAAGCTGTTCGGTAAGCTTGAGAAATGCGAATTTCACCGATCCCAGGTAACCTTCTTAGGTTACATCATTTCCGCTGAGGGGTTCTCCATGGATCCTGAGAAGGTTTCGGCTGTCTTACAGTGGCCCCAGCCCAGTGGGCTTCGTGCCCTGCAGCGCTTTTTGGGCTTCGCCAATTATTATCGGAAGTTCATCAGGGACTTTTCCATGCTAGCCAAGCCTCTCACGGATCTGACCAGGAAGGGCAGTAATCCTCAGGTCTGGCCGCTCGAGGCCATCCGAGCTTTTGAGGCTCTAAAGTCCGCCTTTGTGTCGGCTCCGATTCTGTCGCATCCCAACCCTGGGTTGCCTTTTGTCCTCGAGGTGGACGCGTCTGAGACGGGAGTAGGCGCCCTCCTGTCTCAGCGTAGAACACCAGAGGGTCCTCTGCTTCCTTGTGGGTTTTACTCCCGGAAACTGTCTTCCGCGGAGTGCAACTATCAGATTGGTGACAGGGAGTTATTGGCCATCGTGCAGGCCCTTAAAGAATGGAGGCACTTGCTCGAGGGCTCGGTGGTTCCGGTTCTCATCCTGACGGACCACAAGAATCTGACCTACCTCTCTGAGGCCAAGAGATTGACACCACGTCAGGCCAGATGGGCTCTGTTCTTGTCACGTTTTAATTACGTGGTCTCCTACCTACCCGGCTCCAAGAACATCAGAGCGGATGCCTTATCACGGCAGTACTCCGAGCTGTCCGGGGAGGAGTCGATTCCGACTACGGTCATACCCCCGAATCAGATCCTGGCCGCTATTCGCACCAGCCTGACTTCTCCTCTGGGTGAGCAGATTTTGGCGGCTCAATCTGGTGCTCCCTCTGGGAGACCCAACGGCAGATGTTTTGTGCCTGAGGAGTTGCGCACTCGGTTGTTGCGAACCTACCATAACTCCAAGGCCGCGGGGCACCCTGGAAAGAATCAGCTGTCCTGGGCGGTTTCACGTCTGTTCTGGTGGCCTTCTCTACGTTCCGACATCGCCGCATATGTAGCGGCATGCTCCGTTTGTGCCCAGAGTAAGTCCCCTCGGCACCTTCCGTTGGGCCTTTTGCAACCCATAGCCACCGGGGAGCGTCCATGGTCACACCTGGGGATGGATTTCATTGTGGACCTCCCTGCATCCCGAGGCCATACGGTCATTCTCATGATTGTGGATCGGTTTTCCAAAATGTGCCACTGTGTTCCTCTCAAGAAGTTACCCTCTGCACAAGAGTTGGCCTCGATTTTTGCCAGGGAGGTCTTCCGGTTGCACGGTTTGCCCAAGGAGATTGTGTCGGATCGGGGGAGTCAGTTTGTGTCCAGGTTCTGGCGCGCCTTTTGCTCCCAGTTGGGGATTCATCTCTCTTTCTCCTCGGCCTACCACCCTCAGTCCAATGGGGCCGCAGAACGATCCAATCAGGCCTTGGAGCAATTCCTTCGTTGCTATGTCTCCGATCACCAAGACAATTGGGTTGACCTCCTGCCTTGGGCTGAGTTTGCCAGGAACACGGCGGTGAACTCTTCCTCTGGGACGTCTCCCTTCATGGCCAATTATGGGTTCCAACCTGCCGTGTTACCGGAGGTATTCTCTCCCCAGGATATTCCGGCTGTGGAGGATCACCTTTCCGTCCTACGTGCTTCTTGGGTACAGATCCAGAAGTCCCTTGAGGTCTCTGCGCAGCGCCAGAAACTCCAGGCTGATCGCAGACGAGCGCCCGCTCCTTCCTACCAGGTCGGAGACCGCGTATGGTTGTCCACCCGCAACCTCAACCTTCGAGTGCCCACTCCCAAGCTGGCGCCTCGCTTTGTTGGTCCCTTCCGAGTGCTTCGCAGGGTAAACCCGGTAGCCTATGCCCTTGCGCTTCCTCCTGGCATGCGGATCTCCAACGTGTTTCATGTCTCCCTGTTGAAGCCACTGGTGTGTAATCGTTTCACTTCCTCGATTCCTCGGCCTCGTCCGGTCCAAGTGGGCAATCGTGAGGAGTATGAGGTGAGCAATATCCTGGACTCACGCCTGGTCCGCGGCCGGGTGCAGTTTTTGGTCCATTGGCGTGGTTATGGTCCAGAGGAGCGTTCCTGGGTTCCCTCCGCAGATGTCCATGCTCCTGTCTTGCTCCGAGCCTTCCACGCACGCTTCCCTCAGAAACCGTTCCTTACTCCGCGGAGGAGGGGCCCTTGAGGGGGAGGTACTGTCATGGTCTTACCTCCTTGCTGTTCCCTTCGTTTGACATGTGCTGGTGGCCATCTTGGTTTCTGGGTTTTCTTGTAGCCTCCCACCCTGCGGCTCCTCCTTCCCACTGGGAGGAGCTGGATGCCCAGCTCATATATATAGGAGGTCTGTGGCTTCAGTTCCTTGCTTGGTCCTCCTGTGTTCACATGCTTCCAAGACTGCTGCTGCTTCTGGTTCCTGATCCTGGCCTCGTCTGACTACCCCGTTGGTTCCTGATTCCGGCTTCGTCTGACTACCCTGTTGGTTCCTGATTCCGGCTTCGTCTGACTACCCCGTTGGTTCCTGTTCCTGGCTTCGTCTGACTACCCTTCTGGTTCCTGACCTCTGTCTCCGCAAGACCCTGCTTCGGTTTAGCCATCCGTTCGGACTTTGCTTACGGCTTGCTCTTCAATAAAACCTTCTTATTTTCCACTTATCTCTTGTTGTACGTCTGGTTCATGGTTCCATGACATTATTTTAGTACAACTGAACTGAAACTGACAAATCAAGATCCGTAATCATCAGCTAAAATGCTTATTGATAGTTTCCATATATCAGGAGCTAACTCTAGTAAAACTGAACTGAAATTGACAGAATAAGATCCGTCATCAGCAGCTAACCTGCTTGTTGATAGTTTCCATATATCAGGAGCTTACTCTAGTAAAACTGAACTGATATTGGCAGAATAAGATCCATCATCAGCAGCTAACCTGCTTGTTGATAGTTTCCATATATCAGGAGCTTACTCTAGTAAAACTGAACTGATATTGGCAGAATAAGATCCATCATCAGCAGCTAACCTGCTTGTTGATAGTTTCCATTCGGTAACAGGAGATTTTTCCTGTAGAACAATGGATACGATCATAAATATGAAGTGCACAGATGCTGGATTTGTATAGATCATGTATGGAACTAATGACTGGTTAGTGCTTTCCCACTAATATCCTCCACAATGAGCGATTATGCACATGTTAGAAGTCAGGTAATTACAATGTCTCTGGGTGGATACTGCATCCTCCAGGCTGGGAATCTAGCAGATCTCACATTACCAGCGCCTGCCCTCATTAAAGCGAATGAAGCGTACTGAGCCAAGGGCTGATGAATGACTGGATTGTTATATAATATAAAACAGACCCGAACGCCATTAATCTCAGCTGGGCCACGGACCTATTCAGTCCAACCCTAATAGCTTCTAAACTGCTGAGGACTGGTATGTCAATGTGCCAACCTTAGGTAGAAGAAGCCTGCTGGCACTGCAAGGCTCCTCGAGCAGTCCTGTCAACTCCCTACTCTTCAGTATTCACCAAATGTTGCATTGTGAAGCCAACCCCCCAACAAATCTGCATGTCCTCCTCAGATATTGGGATGATCAATGGTCCCCGATCATCGCAACGCCATGTTCATTACTTTCAATTACTGTCTGGAAGTTGACATAATATGAGCAGAACGCGGGCCAGATGGCAAAGTATAAGTTAGCACTTGCTGTATCTGAGATGAAACAATACATTTTCGGGGTGGGTCTGTACTTTATCGACAAAAACAGAATCTTTACTTTGAGAGTTGTGCCCCCCCCCCCCCCCCCCCGAGCAGGCTCCTCTTCATGCAGTCCTTGGCGTGAGCATCAGGAGACTATGTTGGAGAACATGTCACCTTCCTCACATGCCACATTACATGCCATAGTATAAGGGGGTGGTTAGCGCCAAGTTTTCTTTTCAAAGAGATGTTTGGAACATGAAGGTTGGAGACCATCTGTTTGTGTCCTCGCTTGGTTATTTTTGGAACACCCATAGAAATTAATGGAAAGCACGTTGCCCATGAGCGGTGCTCTCTCCTTCACTTTCCAGTGCCTCAGACATAGGTGTGGCTCTCAGAAGTCACTTTGATGGTATATCGTAGTGATATGCCATCAAAGTCTGAGATGACACACGGGGATATCCAGGGTTAGAGAAACATGGTTGCTTTCTTCGGTCTATGGGTTGGGTCTGGTATTGATGCTCTGTTCCGGGGACAAAACTCAGTATTAGAGTCTGGCTGCTAAATCTGCTGATAGATGTGAGATCTTTCAACCAATGTTCTTCTGGAGGTGGTAGACTGGCGTAAACTGAAGCCAAGAAAATAAGTGGCACAAACCAGGCCTGCTGAAGGGTCAACCAAAAGGATGCCATCAGATCGTTGGCAGGTCCCACCAAAAATGTCAAGAGTTGTTGAGAGAAATCCAATGTATTCTAACATCAATCCTCTTGTAGGCCCTTGGCATATGTACAGGCTTTTTATACCAAATTTCGGTCCTAAAGACCCAAAAGTGCCCTATTTCTTTCATATGCCAATTATTTAGACATAACCTTTAATATATACATGTTTAAAAGTTTGCCCAAACAAATGAAAAATAAAGAATATTAAAACTATCACATGATGTTTGTGTATTTTTTTGTCTATAATATATTTGCTCATATACCGTACCTCCAAGCCATTGAGCATGGGGCTAGTACCTGCGTACTCACTACCTGCTCCCTACTGGCTAGTCCTACTCTATAATGTTGTTAGATGAGTCTCATTAAGTATCTCCATACACATCATGTGCAAACTGTACTTAAAAACTACTCAAACACTGCCCCTAACATGTTTCACCAGATAGACTGGCGTCATCAGGGGATTCGGGCAATCAGCGTCATCAGGGGACACTGATGACGCTAATCCATCTGGTGAAACATGTTGGGGGCAGTGTTTGAGTAGTTTTTAAGTACAGTTTGCACATGATGTGTATGGAGAAACTTAATGAGACTCATCTAACAACAATATAGAGTAGGACTAGCCAGTAGGGAGCAGGTAGTGAGTGCGCAGGTACTAGCCCCGTGCTCAATGGCTTGGAGGTATATGAGCAAATATATTATAGACATAAAAATACACAAAAATCATGTGATAGTTTTAATAATCTTTTTCATTTGCTTTGGGAAACTTTTAAACATGCATATATAAAGGTTATGTCTTAATAATTGCCATATGAAAGAAATAGGGCACTTTGGGGTCTTTAGGACCGTTTGTAAAGAATTCCAATGTATTTGAACATTTGATGAACATGTTGGAAGTAGTGTGTGTTTATCGGGAAGTGAAATTAATATGGAGGCTACAAAACAACCTTTGCATATCCATTTCCCTAATATGTAATCCGTTACAGAGAACGGGCATCAGAATGACAAAGGTTGGGTTGATGGTCACCGCTCTCATCCTGTCTTCTAAATAAGGGAAGTTCAAATGATATGCAAAATAATGCTCAGGAACCATTGAGAACGACTGCAATGGAAAGACCTGTGGACAATGGAGACTTGTCACTAAGATCTTGCAATGCAAATCGCGGCTTAATACGGGCTTGAAAATAAATTTGCCTCCAAATTTGATGACCACTGGGAGTCCTACTTGACCATTTAATGATTTTCATGGCATCGGTGGGTCGTTATCCCTTCGTGCACTCTGCTCGCTGGCTAGGGCTATATCAGGTTAATATTACGTCTTCTTATCTAAGCTCCTTAGAACGTCCTTCTTCATTCTGGCCCTGAAGGCCTTTCTCCCACTGGTATTCTGAGACATTACAGTGGTTCATTCGCAGTCCGTTTGTCGCCTTTCTGTGTTCTGTGTCCAATAATTTGCACTTTCAATAAATTACAGAGAGCCGGCTTCTACCATTCTAACAATAACCTGGCAGGAGGCCTAGTTTATGAGAGGTGAGTTTCATGCTGTAACGTCTCCAGATGAGCTCAGATATGTGGCAAAAAGCCCAAACAAAACCCAATAGGTACATAAATGTAATAATGGAGACGGATGAATGTGAGGTAATGTAATGGCGAGCAGGACTGGAGGCTGAACCCATCGCAGCACCGGCAGATATCGGGGGGGGGGCACTATTGTAAGGGAGCACTAAGGGGCTACACTATTATAAGGTGGCACTAATTAAGGGGGCTACACTATTATAAGGTGACACTAATTAAGGGGCTACACTATTATAAGGTGGCACTAATTAAGGGGGCTACACTACTATAAGGTGACACTAATTAAGGGGGCTACACTATTATAAGGTGGCACTAATTAAGGGGGCTACACTATTATAAAGTGGCACTAATTAAGGGGGCTACACTATTATAAGGTGGCACTAATTAAGGGGGCTACACTATTATAAGGTGGCACTAATTAAGGAGGCTACACTATTATAAGGTGGCACTAATTATTGGGGCTACACTATTATAAGGTGGCACTAATTATGGGGGCTACGCTATTATAAGGTGGCACTAATTAAGGGGGCTACGCTATTATAAGGTGACACTAATTAAGGGATCTACACTATTATAAGGCGGCACTAATTAAGGGGGCTACACGATTATAAGGTGGCACTAATTAAGGGGGGCACTATTGTAAGGGAGCACTAAGGGGCTACACTATTATAAGGTGGCACTAATTAAGGGGGCTACACTATTATAAGGTGGCACTAATTAGGGGGCTACACTACTATAAGGTGGCACTAATTAAGGGGGCTACACTATTATAAGGTGGCACTAATTAAGGGGGCTACACTATTAAATGGTGGCACTAATTAAGGGGCCTACACTATTATAAGGTGGCACTAATTAAGGGGGCTACACTATTATAAGGTGGCACTAATTAAGGGGGCTACACTATTATAAGGTAGCACTAATTGAGGGGGCTACTCTATTATAAGGTGGCACTAATTAAGGGGGCTACACTATTATAAGGTAGCACTAATTGAGGGGGCTACTCTATTATAAGGTGGCACTAATTAAGGGGGCTACACTGTTATAAGGTGGCACTAATTGAGGGGGCTACTCTATTATAAGGTGGCACTAATTAAGGGGGTTACACGATTATAAGGTGGCACTAATTAAGGGGGGGCACTATTGTAAGGGAGCACTAAGGGGCTACACTATTATAAGGTGGCACTAATTAAGGGGGCTACACTATTATAAGGTGGCACTAATTAGGGGGCTACACTACTATAAGGTGGCACTAATTAAGGGGGCTACACTATTATAAGGTGGCACTAATTAAGGGGGCTACACTATTAAATGGTGGCACAAATTAAGGGGCCTACACTATTATAAGGTGGCACTAATTAAGGGGGCTACACTATTATAAGGTGGCACTAATTAAGGGGGCTACACTATTATAAGGTAGCACTAATTGAGGGGGCTACTCTATTATAAGGTGGCACTAATTAAGGGGGCTACACTATTATAAGGTAGCACTAATTGAGGGGGCTACTCTATTATAAGGTGGCACTAATTAAGGGGGCTACACTGTTATAAGGTGGCACTAATTGAGGGGGCTACTCTATTATAAGGTGGCACTAATTAAGGGGGCTACACTATTATAAGGTGGCACTAATTGAGGGGGCTACACTATTGAAATAAAGGGAACTAAGAGCCCTACACTATTTTTAGGGGGCTGTAACTAAGGGGGTATTATTCTGTGTGGGGGCAGTACGAGGGCGTAAGTGCTATGAAGGGGGCATAACTACTGCATGGAGGCAAAAAGGAGGCATACCTGCTGTGTACGGGCACTAAGGGGTACAAAGAGGACTGGGTGTGATTGATCGTGTATAAATGGAGGAGTAAGAGGTGTGGCCAAAAAAGATTACAGCAGCTGTAAAAGTTGGAAGTTTTGGCTGCAAGTTACCGCAGCATCTGAGGGGTTTAAAGTCTCTGCCCCTGGGCGTCTGCTGTGTAAAACTGTAGGCACCCAGCTGCTATGGCGCCCACTCAGTTCCTGAGTGGGCGCCCTCTTTACAGAACCGACTTTCGCCGTACATGTACAGATAACGTCCAGAATGGGTTAAGTGGAGAGTTTATTGATTCTAATAGATTTACAAGGACAGTAAAAGGGATTGAGGGAAAATAGCAAGATGTGTTCATAACACCAAACAGAGGTGGTCGAGGCTCGGGCTTTTTCTTGGCCATGTGGGCGATGTGCCCTTACAATATTGCACACCCTGTACACTGCAAATAGTAACACTAAAAATGCATCATCAAGCTACAAGAATTGTTTTGTCTAAAAGTGAGGGCGCTGTCTCTGACCTTATCTGCATCAGAATTCATACAGGGGCCCAATGTCAGAATGACCGTCCCAGGGCCACGGCTACAGATGCCATTCTAGCACATCTTCTTACAATCACACACCGACATCTATAGAATATTAGCGATTATTAGAAAAGCTATACAGGATTATTTCCTTCATCTATCCTCATCTTCCCTGCTCTTAGTGAAAAGACTCTGAAATCAAACCGAAAAGCCGAAACAAAGGGACGACTTGCGGTCTCAGTGACTATGCTCTGTACACGACATGATAGCAGTGGTCACCTGTTCTGTATACAGACAGGACGTAGCACTAATGGCATAAATTCTATGTCTTAATGGAGTTACCCTTTAAGGTCACATGGCCAATCTTCGGCAGTGACCAATGCTTTTGACTGGAGAGCTCTATTAATTCTTTCTAGGCATTGTGTAATGACCCAGAGTGGCATTACCACTTCTGCACCCCGCTACTATCTCCTATGGTTAACCCAATGTCATTCTGTGCATTTATAATAATGTTATGTCATTGTTCATGTAATGTTCCTGGTTCACCAGCAGGTGGCAGCAACTACGGCAGTGCTACACTTAGAGAGACTGGAACTCACCATTCCATTCTCCCCTCCTTTCTTGGTCAGAAGTGGGCCAGTCCTGCTTGCTACCAGAAGGAAGTAGAGAGTTCTGGTGTGTTCTGGTTGAGACTCCATGTTGGAGCTGCCAGGATTCTAACCTATTCCCTGGCATAATCCAGAGTCAGACTACAAAGAGAAGTTGCAGCATCCTGCAGAAGCAGAGATTCCATTTAAGTCTGTTAGCACAGCAGAGCCAAAGAGAAACCGATGTAGCAGAGTTGAGATTGTTTGCCTGCCAGAGTTAGTGCTAAAGCCTGCTGGAACCAAGATAAATTCTGTAAACTGTTTGGAGAAACGGTTATGCAAAGTAAAGCTGCCATGTTTGTCTGCTTCAGAGCCAACGCCTGGGGTTCCAGCGTATCCAGGTAGGAGCACCGTGACACATGCACAAAACATTAAATCACTCGGCCATTACTACACCTGGGTACCACCACCATTTCTTAAAGGGACTCTGTCCCACTGTTGCTTCATTTATTTATTGTATGCACTTAAATTGCGCTACTCTACTTAGCACAGCTTTACAGACATTAGCATCCAACTGTCCCCAATGGTGCTCACAATCTATCAGTATGTCTTTCGGAGTGTGGGAGGAAACCCACGCAAACATGGGGAGAACATACAAACTCCATGCAGATGCTGCCCTTGGCCAGATTTGAACCCAGGACCCCAGCACTGCAAGGCACCAGTGCTAACCATCGAGGCACCGTGCTGCTCATTGCAACTGGCATCACAAAACACTAATCTCATCTTAAAGGGACCCCTTGTGGACCGCTGTTGTTGCAATTGCCTTCAGAGAGGAAACGCGGTTGTGAACTTATGATAACCTCGACCACAACGCTAAGACACCTTCCTCCATCTGTGGCACCATCAGTTACAATGCGGAGGAGGCCATCAGAGAGTCGAAAATACTATGAAAGAAAACCACAGAGAATGATGAACAGGTGAGAACACAAAACGGTGCTGCTACTCTGTGACTAAATCAAGGATCGACGGGGAAACCTGACAAATCCTCGTTTCTCCGACCTGAAGACGCGGAGGGACCACATTATTACCATGAGCTGGTGTAGAAGTGGGTCTAGATGAAGTGTAGGTCACCTCACTCTGGGTAAATGGGCGCCATGTGCGCTCATCTCTGTATATCACAAGGACCGGCAAGGATGTGTGCACAGCGTTATCAGGCATCTGATAAACGCAGCAGGGAAAGACATTATATATGGAAAGCAAACAGAGGTGTAAGGCAGGTGCTAGGAGAACACAGCAGGTGTGGAAGGTGAAGAAATCACGAGTTACATGGGTTGACCCTGAAAGTATAGTGACATTCTACATGGGAAAATCCACAACCTATCTGACCAAAATCTGCAGAGGCAAAATGGCCACCGAATAGTAGATTTTGCGGTTTCGCTGAAGATCTTACCCTTTGCTCCATGAAGGATGTTCACAGCATAAATTCTGCTGTTGCAAAAACTGCTGATTTTTTTTTTACATTCAATTCTGTTGTGCTTATTAGGGTGCTAATAGACTTCCAGAGCAGTCAACGCGTATTGCTCAGGCAGCTTGCAACCTGAAACAATGGTAAGTCTGGATGCAGATGACAACCAGCAATAAAACGCAGCCAAGGAAATGGATGGAGCCAATATTCAACATATGATCATTTTCAATAAATCCCGGCAGTCTTCGAATCTTGTACATGGTTGATATGATCGGTGAAGGTACACACCACCATTATATGCTGGACTTCACCAACGATTATGGGATTGAAATACGCAGACCAGTTTTATCCTTCCCCAATATCTGAGCCTCCGTAACCCACAATAAGTGGAGAGCTGACCACCCTCCTTATTTAGGTCTTCCACGTTTTATTGGCAAAGACTTTTTCCTATGGAGCAATCACCTAAAGACAACCTAGCAGCTGGATCTGCACCAGGAGAATCAGCACCCTTCACGAAGAACGTGATCTGCTTAGTATGTAAAGCCCTCAAGTCATATGTCAGGTTCTTCACTGTGCAAACAGCATTAGTATGGTGAGTACATAATTCCAGTAAATCAACCATCACTTTAAAAACAACTCCTCTATTGTGTCTATGGTGACCAGAGTTCAACGACCTACCGGCCACTCTCTCATATGTCACTCGCAGATTTACGACCGTGGATTTTAACGGGCAAATTCAATTTGAGAATCTGAGCAAATGACGTACAAACGTCATACTGATAAAGGAAATGGTGATTAGAAGCCACACACAGATGTCACATCAAGTCAACCACTTTCCGAGGAACAATCTTTTCCGAGAAATCCCCTAAAACCTCTCACGATCAAAATGATTTTTTGATATCTAAAGCCAATCACTTTGCACCTTTATTTATTGTGTGTTTTCCCACCTCAAAATATTAACTCATTAAGTTACAGGAGAATATAAAAAAAAATCTCTGTTTTTGGGGTGAACATAAGCCCAAACTTGCAAAAAGTCTTCCACCAGTTGCAACTATAAAATAACTCCAAAAATAATTTGAAATTTTCCAGTTCTGCTCATTTCGTACATCTCTTCCGCCTCGGAGTGCTGTTGCTGTTGGAACTGCCTGCGATGTTAGCATTTACTTCTGATAAATGTTGTTACAACGAGGCCAAAAAATATCAGGTTCTCTGGATGGTTACATCATCAGCGTACTAATATATGTGCATATAGATTTCTTTCTGTAGACAGCCATCTAACTAATCAGGGGAGAATTGTTATCAGGTTTCATGTCTGGACTCAATTTCAACTTTCCGCTAGGATGTTTTTGGTTTGTCACCTGGTCGCCGGATAATAATCATGTATCTTCGGTTGAGGGTCAACAGCACTGACAACCACAGCCTTGAGTACATCTTGGTGACATCTCAGCTTGATTTCAGAGCACTAGTGTTGAAGTATTTTTGGCACAATTGGACCATCTGTAAAATGATGGGGTGCAATCATTATCCCAACATCAGACTGGATAATCCCATTATGGAGGTCAGCAGAAAGTTTAGCTCCTATTAGATGGATATGAATTGCATAGATTTTTACTTTGTCAGCCGCCTAGGTATAACTAATCACGGCAGGTCAGCAGACTGTGTCGGTCCCGCTCTGTAGACATGCTTTCTATGGCCTGCTGCCAGCTGTGAGATTCTTTGGCCGCAATTTTTATGGTCACTGAGCTGTTTTACTCCACTTGGTTGAACCTCACCGCACACAACGCGGCCTCCTCCTCCTGACTTCTCCACTAAGTATCTGAAGATCTGTTGAGTAGACATGCGGCACCAGGCGATGGATGTGGCGCCAATCACTTTAATGGAACGTTTTCAGTCCATGTACTAGATCACACTAAAAGATTTTATTCTGTACAGAGTCAGTAGGATATAGTGATACATGAGCTGATTACTGTGGAGCTAACAAGCCCTACTAGATGGTTCTCCTGATAGCTACATGGCTGCTCATGTTAACTCCTATGTGGCAAATAAGAGATCACAGTCCCTCTCAGCACCATATAATCACTGTTTTTCGTAAGGGCCCACACGGATGTTTGGCTTATTGTCATCTGACAGTTTTGTGATGTTTTTTCTGTAATGACTTCAAAAAGTCCACATTACAGGCTTGTAAAACAGCAGGTCAAGCATTTGACGAGGTTCTGACATGGTACCACTTAGAGAATGGAAGCCATGGTGTCATTACCAGAGGTCTGTACTTCATATCTGTCCTCTATGAAGCTGCAATCATCTCATTAACCTGCTTGTTTTCCACCCACAGAGGACTAAATGTCAGCAGCAGGTGAAGAACACTGGTGTCTGTGAACAGAGGAGGTGGGTGGAATGAGCTGCACAAGGCCCTCAAAGCTTTTTCCAGCTGCCAAATTAAACAGAATATTAATCTCACTGCTATCAAAGAACAAGCTGCGAAAACTCCTGTCTCCACAAATAGGCGCTGCGCCAGAACTGACGAGTCACGTGACACTTTAAGGACTATTGCTTGAAGTGGGACAGCTGTCTTCAAAACACCATTCTTCACAAATGGGCCTAACAGCACTAAGGGGTTAGACCAGGACAGAGGGCCAGATGTTCCACAGAGGCAACCTCCATGTAGAAGGTAGCCTATGATCCGATGGACCAAATTAAATGTGTTGGTTTCCTCATAGTCAATTCACGGGTCAAGCACTCCTTCTTCACTACAACTGGTGAGGAAATGGAACAAGCTCCAGGCCATCAAAAACCAGGATGGCAAATATTGGTGTGAACCATTTGCTGTGGGGCCCTATTTTCTATATGGTCCAGTCTTCTGTATGCCCGTCCATAGCACCACATGGTACGAATCCAAGAATTATCACCCAACTAAGAACAGCAGTTGACTGGTGACGCAAGGACTTTACCAGCTGTGTCGTGGCATCTGACACGACCTGACCATACACCAAGCTTGAAGTCATTGGATGTAAGGCACCACCAGCTGCTGGTAGGGGGAGATTTTTGGTATGTTTTCCCAATTTTTCATTAGAGCTATCAAAATATGTCTTTAGGTTTGTGGGATCAGAGCTAAACATCTTTATATATTCTCTCCACATAAATGTTGCTGAATCATACACAAAAATGTATACCTATGACAAAGACATCTTCACTGTGACTATATGTTCCAGGAGGAGTTCTGTCTACACCCCTATAAAAAAGGCCTCAACAGATATTAGGTATAGGACAGCTGGTACAATATAATTATTATTTTTGGTACTGGCCTTAACAGAGCCAGAGAGTTTACTCAACACTGTTGACCTTGGTGATGTCAAGTGGGTGATGCAGGAAACTTCTACTGAATATTGAAAATTTGGCTGTAGGTTATCTAAACAAATTATTAAAAGTGATAACGGAATAGAGCTCATGGGCCCTGGATCTGTGCCAGGATTTGATGCCTTGTTCTAAGGTAACCTTTCGGCTCCTAAAATACTGGGCCAGATCAGGCTTCATCTTCTACACCTCCTGTAGATATACTTCTCCTATAGATATTCTACTCCTGTTGATATACTCCTCTTATAGCTATGCTCCTCCTGTACATATGTTCCTTCTGTAGATATGTTCCTCCTGTACATTCCCCCTATAGGCGACCTTGATTAGGTGGTACATATAGCTGTGCGGGCTCCTCTTCTCATTGGTTGCTTGGTGCACACAGAGGTGACTAGGAGCAGCACACTATATGGGCAGGGTCTGCTCTCCTCCATGTAGATGCCCAACAGCATAGGTAGGTTTAGAGTACGACCTGCCTGACTGAAACCACCTTGGAGCGAGTAGGTGGGAACATAATAGTTTTGATCAAATTATATTGTCTGAGAGTCTCTGATTTTACCATACCAGAATGAGGGCTTAGTCCATATATAATGTTTGCATTTATTGCGTTATTATTGCATTATTTTCTGTGATATTTTTTCTCCTGTAGATTAGCATCTTCTGAAGATATGCACCAACTGTAGATAATCTCCTCATGTAAATATACTCCTCCTGTTACTTTTGTACATCTGCTCAATTTGTAAGTAAGCTCCTCATGTAGATATGATCCTCCAGTAGATATCCTCCTCTTGTAGATATGATCCTCCTGTAGATATCCTCCTCTTGTAGATATGATCCTCCTTTAGCTACTCTCCTCCTGTAGATATGATTCTCCTTTAGCTACGCTCCTCCTTTAGCTATGCTCCTTCTGTAGATATGATCCTCCAGTAAATATCCTCCTCTTGTAGCTACGCTCCTCCTGTAGATAAAATCCTCTATTAACTACGCTCCTCCTGTAGATATTATTCTCCAGTACATATCATCTTCTTGTATGTATTATCCTCCTGTAGATATCCTCCTCTTGTAGATATGATCCTCCCTTAGCTATGCTCCTCCTGTAGATATGATCCTCCAGTAAATATCCTCCTCTTGTAGGTATGGTCCTCCTGTAGATAAAATCCTCTATTAACTACGCTCCTCCTGTAGATATTATTCTCCAGTGCATATCCTCTTCTTGTATGTATTATCCTCCTGTAGATATCCTCCTCTTGTAGATATGATCCTCCCTTAGCTACGCTCCTCCTGTAGATATGATCCTCCAGTAAATATCCTCCTCTTGTAGGTATGGTCCTCCTGTAGCTACGCTTCTCCTGTAGATATGTTCCTCTATTAGCTATGCTCCTTCTGTAGATATTATTCTCCAGTACATATCCTCTTCTTGTATGTATTATCCTCCTGTAGATATCCTCCTCTTGTAGATATGATCCTCCCTTAGCTATGCTCCTCCTGTAGATATGATTCTCCAGTAAATATCCTCCTCTTGTAGGTATGATCCTCCTGTAGCTACGCTTCTCCTGTAGATATGATCCTCTATTAGGAATATAAATAATGGAAGTGGGGCACACTCTAAAAGTATAGGGATCTTTATTAACACTATAGATAACTGTAAAATATCAGCAAATATGATAAAATAACAGCAATACAATAAAATATAATATAATAAGATAATACTGACAATAAGATAAATACTAAATTATAAATGACCATAAAATATATAAATATATAATATATTCAGTGTGTACATGGATCCCAATATAGACTTTAAGATCAAATGTCCGATCAAACAATATAGGATAAATCGCTGGTTGTGCTTGATGTAGTGTTCCATACAAGATTTATGCATAAATCGTCCTCTCCTGCAAACAGTCCTTACTCGCCAATATTGGCGGTGATCAAAGCGTATGCAGCCTGAAAATTTTAATTATGCGGTAGTCAGGCTGTCCATGCGAGGAGGGAATAAAACTCCCTGGAGTTACAATGAAGTTGCACCAATGCGTTTTTTTACGATGTTTGTTAAAAGAAAATATTACATAGTTTCAGCAAACCTGTACCAGGAAAAGTTTGCTATCTACCTTTTGATGCCTCTATATCATTGCTGAAAATTCTTGATATACATCTTTTACCTTTTTATATCCATATATATATTTTTATACTTATATTTATGTCTAATATATCTATATATCTGGAATCAATTTTTAACTATTTATGCAAGATGTTGCCATATTATTACGATAAGATAGCCGACAATAAGAGTATTACCTTCAAGACATGTCTGAAGCCAGAAACAGAATGTATGGATCCCAATCCGAAAAAATCCTGGATTCCGAACCAGTGCTTTGGATATACCTTATCCACTATAAAAGTGGAGCACAAGTAGGAGGAAATTAACCACTGAGGAAGGGGTCATTTTGTAAATCCCCGAAACGCGTCTGGTATCCATCCCCCTATTAAGTAGAGAGACCTTGCAAGACCGAGGAAGTCTGGATAATCGCCACCCTAACCAGAGAATTGCCGAAGTGAACCACCGCTACACTACTGCGACTGCTACACCACGTGCAGCAAACAAACCTCACTGGCGCTAAAATTCGAATCTGGGCATCAGCTCTTGAGACCGGAGTCAAGACAGACACGCCGAATCGAGAGTTTACCATCCAGCATCAAAAGACCCTCGGGTAAGCCTCTACATACACTCAATAAGCGATCGCTCTGCATATTCAATACAGCGGGACGCCGCTGTGCGCATGGACAGCCTGACTACCGCATAATTAAAATTTTCAGGCTGCATACGCTTTGATCACCGCCAATATTGGCGAGTAAGGACTGTTTGCAGGAGAGGACGATTTATGCATAAATCTTGTATGGAACACTACATCAAGCACAACCAGCGATTTATCCTATATTGTTTGATCGGACATTTGATCTTAAAGTCTATATTGGGATCCATGTACACACTGAATATATTATATATTTATATATTTTATGGTCATTTATAATTTAGTATTTATCTTATTGTCAGTATTATCTTATCTGCTGCGTTCCATTTTCTCTTTGATTCGCTGACCTCCATTCAATTTTACACTTGCTGATATTTTATCATATTTGCTGATATTTTACTGTTATCTATAGTGTTAATAAAGATCCCTATACTTTTAGAGTGTGCCCCACTTCCATTATTTATATTCCTTATTACCTTCAGACTGGGTGTTGTCTGTTAAGTGGGTGCACCTCTGTGTGGTTCTCCACCCCATTTTAGTGCGACATTACGTGTTTTATTAATATGATCCTCTATTAGCTATGCTCCTTCTGTAGATATGATTCTTTAGTGAATATCCTCCTCTTGTAGATATGATCCTCCTTTAGCTACGCTCCTGCTATAGATATGCTCTTCCTATAAATACCCTCCTCCTACAGGTAACCTCCTCCTCATGTAAGTAGTCTCTTCCAGCAGGTATGCTCCTCTTGTAGGTATGATCCTCCTGTAGCTACGCTCCTCCTGTAGATATAATCCTCTATTAGCTACGCTCGTCCTGTAGATATGATCCTCCTTTAGCTATGCTCCTTCTGTAGATATGATCCTCCAGTAAATATCCTCCTCTTGTAGGTATGATCCTCCTGTAGCTACGCTCCTCCTGTAGATATAATCCTCTATTAACTACGCTCCTCCTGTAGATATAATCCTCTATTAACTACGCTCCTCCTGTAGATATAATCCTCTATTAGCTACGCTCGTCCTGTAGATATGATCCTCCTTTAGCTATGCTCCTTCTGTAGATATGATCCTCCTTTAGCTACGCTCCTCCTGTAGATATGATCCTCCTGTAGCTACGCTCCTCCTGTAGATATAATCCTCTATTAACTACGCTCCTCCTGTAGATATAATCCTCTATTAACTACGCTCCTCCTGTAGATATAATCCTCTATTAACTACGCTCCTCCTGTAGATATAATCCTCTATTAACTACGCTCCTCCTGTAGATATAATCCTCTATTAACTACGCTCCTCCTGTAGATATTATTCTCCAGTAAATATCCTCTTCTTGTATGTATTATCCTCCTGTAGATATCCTCCTCTTGTAGATATGATCCTCCTTTAGCTACGCTCCTGCTATAGATATGCTCTTCCTATAAATACCCTCCTCCTACAGGTAACCTCCTCCTCATGTAAGTAGTCTCTTCCAGCAGGTATGCTCCTCTTGTAGATATGATCCTCCTGTAGCTACGCTCCTCCTGTAGATATAATCCTCTATTAGCTACGCTCGTCCTGTAGATATGATCCTCCTTTAGCTATGCTCCTTCTGTAGATATGATCCTCCAGTAAATATCCTCCTCTTGTAGGTATGATCCTCCTGTAGCTACGCTCCTCCTGTAGATATAATCCTCTATTAACTACGCTCCTCCTGTAGATATTATTCTCCAGTAAATATCCTCTTCTTGTATGTATTATCCTCCTGTAGATATCCTCCTCTTGTAGATATGATCCTCCTTTAGCTACGCTCCTGCTATAGATATGCTCTTCCTATAAATACCCTCCTCCTACAGGTAACCTCCTCCTCATGTAAGTATTCTCTTCCAGCAGTTATGCTCCACTTGCACGTTATCAGCTACCACCTCCAGCTCCTTTTCAAACAAAACCTAACAAGGCAAACTCATGAGATAAGGAATCTCAGTGTCTCATTGCTGTTTAGCAGGACAAGGATAAAACCCAGGGACCTAGGACAACCAACTGACATCTTATGTCTTCACAAAAGTCCACCTTGTTCCTTCACCTTCCGTGTCCTGAGCCACCCTCAGGCTCTAAGTATAACTCTGCGTCTCCCAGTTACGTAACCTTTTGGCCTGGAATTAAATGCTGAGAATCGACCTGAACGGATGAAAGAAGGCCAAGAGGCGACAACAGGAAAAGGACAAATATACATATAAAACAATTTGTAACCATGACTACCACCGTTACAGAGAATGTCCACCTTTCAGCTGATCAGACTCACAGCAGGATAATACAGTATTATGCATTCAAGCACTGAATACACACCCAAAATAAGAACTGTAGATCCGTCAACAGCAACTTGTCTAAGGTTTCTAGGAACAGCAATTTCACACTGCTACACAGCACGAGACGAAAATAACAGAAAATGGTGACAAAAATAATTCAGACGTATAATAAAGATGACGGATGTTATATTTACTCATCATATAACCATTCTACATCGTAGGTCCACTACCAGCACCATGTTACAGTTTTATTTATAACAGGTACAGTGTCAGTCAATGTATTGACAGAGTCTCCATTGCTAGGGTGAATTTGAAGAGACTAGCTTGCTTTGTGGTTACCAAAAGGATCCAGGCCTCAGCAGCACAGAGTATTTCAGTAGTGTTCTGATCTTGTGGAGGTCACAGGATGAGAGTTACATAGTGGAAGGAACAGAGTCCTCCCGGCAGCACAGAGGATTTCAGGAGAGGAGTGTGCTGATCTTGTGGAGGTCACAGGATGAGAGTTAAATAGAGGAAGGAGCAGGGTCCTCCCAGCAGCACAGAGGATTTCAGGAGAGGAGTGTGCTGCTCTTGTCGAGATCACAGGATGAGAGTTACATAGTTGAAGGAGCAGGGTCCTCCCAGCAGCACAGAGGATTTCAGGAGAGCAGTGTGCTGAAATGATGTAAATTGTTAAAGAATCCACAGTCTGGGGTTTGGATCACGGGATATCCGTGTAGCATTAATCAGCTGCTGTATAAAATGCTCCCGTGTTTTCTCTGCTGCCGACCAGAAAAAATGTTGTTTATAACTGAGCGCAGCAGACGCAGATGTTTGTCTGTGGAGACGTTAATGGATCCGCGGTCAGACTGCTGCCAACATTGCAGGAAGTTAACATTGCTACCATACATGTGTGCTGCTGAGCCCGTGTATCTAAGCTTGTGTGATACTGTCTGCTGAACCTTTGGATCTAAGCTTATGATGTGTCATCCAATCTGTTGTTCTGCTGTAACTAAGTGTACCTTGTTTGAGACTGTCTGCAGGGTCACTGTATCTAAGCCCATCATCTGTGATACTGTCTGCTGAGCTGTGTATCTAATCCTATCCTGTGTAATACTGTCTGCTGAGCTGTGTATCTAATCCTATCCTGTGTGATACTGTCTGCTGAGCTGTGTATCTAATCCTATCCTGTGTGATACTGTCTGCTGAGCTGTGTATCTAATCCTATCCTGTGTGATACTGCCTGCTGAGCCGTGTATCTAATCCTATCCTGTGTGATACTGTCTGCTGAGCTGTGTATCTAATCCTATCCTGTGTGATACTGTCTGCTGAGCTGTGTATCTAATCCTATCCTGTGTGATACTGTCTGCTGAGCTGTGTATCTAATCCTATCCTGTGTGATAGTCTGCTGAGCTGTGTATCTAATCCTATCCTGTGTGATACTGTCTGCTGAGCTGTGTATCTAATCCTATCCTGTGTGATACTGTCTGCTGAGCTGTGTATCTAATCCTATCCTGTGTGATACAGTCTGCTGAGCTGTGTATCTAATCCTATCCTGTGTGATACAGTCTGCTGAGCTGTGTATCTAATCCTATCCTGTGTGATACTGTCTGCTGAGCTGTGTATCTAATCCTACCCTGTGTGATACTGTCTGCTGAGCTGTGTATCTAATCCTACCCTGTGTGATACTGTCTGCTGAGCTGTGTATCTAATCCTATCCTGTGTGATACTATCTGCTGAGCTGTGTATCTAATCCTATCCTGTGTGATACTATCTGCTGAGCTGTGTATCTAATCCCATCCTGTGAGATACTTTCTGCTGAGCTGTGTATCTAATCCTATCCTGTGTGATACTGTCTGCTGAGCTGTGTATCTAATCCCATCCTGTGTGATACTGTCTGCTGAGCTGTGTATCTAATCCTATCCTGTGTGATACTGTCTGCTGAGCTGTGTATCTAATCCTATCCTGTGTGATACTGTCTGCTGAGCTGTGTATCTAATCCTATCCTGTGTGATACTGTCTGCTGAGCTGTGTATCTAATCCTATCCTGTGTGATACTGTCTGCTGAGCTGTGTATCTAATCCTATCCTGTGTGATACTGTCTGCTGAGCTGTGTATCTAATCCCATCCTGTGTGATACTGTCTGCTGAGCTGTGTATCTAATCCTATCCTGTGTGATACTGTCTGCTGAGCTGTGTATCTAATCCTGCCTGTGTGATACTGCCTGCTGAGCTGTGTATCTAATCCTATCCTGTGTGATACTGTCTGCTGAGCTGTGTATCTAATCCTATCCTGTGTGATACTGTCTGCTGAGCTGTGTATCTAATCCTATCCTGTGTGATACTGTCTGCTGAGCTGTGTATCTAATCCTATCCTGTGTGATACTGTCTGCTGAGCTGTGTATCTAATCCTATCCTGTGTGATACTGTCTGCTGAGCTGTGTATCTAATCCTATCCTGTGTGATACTGTCTGCTGAGCTGTGTATCTAATCCTATCCTGTGTGATACTGTCTGCTGAGCTGTGTATCTAATCCTATCCTGTGTGATACTGTCTGCTGAGCTGTGTATCTAATCCTATCCTGTGTGATACTGTCTGCTGAGCTGTGTATCTAATCCTATCCTGTGTGATACTGTCTGCTGAGCTGTGTATCTAATCCTATCCTGTGTGATACTGTCTGCTGAGCTGTGTATCTAATCCTATCCTGTGTGATACTGTCTGCTGAGCTGTGTATCTAATCCTATCCTGTGTGATACTGTCTGCTGAGCTGTGTATCTAATCCTATCCTGTGTGATACTGTCTGCTGAGCTGTGTATCTAATCCTATCCTGTGTGATACTGTCTGCTGAGCTGTGTATCTAATCCTATCCTGTGTGATACTGTCTGCTGAGCTGTGTATCTAATCCTATCCTGTGTGATACTGTCTGCTGAGCTGTGTATCTAATCCTATCCTGTGTGATACTGTCTGCTGAGCTGTGTATCTAATCCTATCCTGTGTGATACTTCTGCTGAGCTGTGTATCTAATCCCATCCTGTGAGATACTGTCTGCTGAGCTGTGTATCTAATCCTCTCCTGTGTGATACTGTCTGCTGAGCTGTGTATCTAATCCTATCCTGTGTGATACTGTCTGCTGAGCTGTGTATCTAATCCTATCCTGTGTGATACTGTCTGCTGAGCTGTGTATCTAATCCTATCCTGTGTGATACTGTCTGCTGAGCTGTGTATCTAATCCTATCCTGTGTGATACTGTCTGCTGAGCTGTGTATCTAATCCTATCCTGTGTGATACTGTCTGCTGAGCTGTGTATCTAATCCTATCCTGTGTGATACTGTCTGCTGAGCTGTGTATCTAATCCTATCCTGTGTGATACTGTCTGCTGAGCTGTGTATCTAATCCATCCTGTGTGATACTGCCTGCTGAGCTGTGTATCTAATCCTATCCTGTGTGATACTGTCTGCTGAGCTGTGTATCTAATCCTATCCTGTGTGATACTGTCTGCTGAGCTGTGTATCTAATCCTATCCTGTGTGATACTGTCTGCTGAGCTGTGTATCTAATCCTATCCTGTGTGATACTGTCTGCTGAGCTGTGTATCTAATCCTATCCTGTGTGATACTGTCTGCTGAGCTGTGTATCTAATCCTATCCTGTGTGATACTGTCTGCTGAGCTGTGTATCTAATCCTATCCTGTGTGATACTGTCTGCTGAGCTGTGTATCTAATCCTATCCTGGTGAGACTGTCTGCTGAGCTGTGTATCTAATCCTACCTGTGTGATACTGTCCTGCTGAGCTGTGTATCTAATCCTATCCTGTGTGATACTGTCTGCTGAGCTGTGTATCTAATCCTATCCTGTGTGATACTGTCTGCTGAGCTGTGTATCTAATCCTATCCTGTGTGATACTGTCTGCTGAGCTGTGTATCTAATCCTATCCTGTGTGATACTGTCTGCTGAGCTGTGTATCTAATCCTATCCTGTGTGATACTGTCTGCTGAGCTGTGTATCTAATCCTATCCTGTGTGATACTGTCTGCTGAGCTGTGTATCTAATCCTATCCTGTGTGATACGTCTGCTGAGCTGTGTATCTAATCCTATCCTGTGTGATACTAGTCTGCTGAGCTGTGTATCTAATCCTATCCTGTGGATACTGTCTGCTGAGCTGTGTATCTAATCCTATCCTGTTGATACGTCTGCTGAGCTGTGTATCTAATCCTATCCTGTGTGATACTGTCTGCTGAGCTGTGTATCTAATCCTATCCTGTGTGATACTGTCTGCTGAGCTGTGTATCTAATCCTATCCTGTGTGATACTGTCTGCTGAGCTGTGTATCTAATCCTATCCTGTGTGATACTGTCTGCTGAGCTGTGTATCTAATCCTATCCTGTGTGATACTGTCTGCTGAGCTGTGTATCTAATCCTATCCTGTGTGATACTGTCTGCTGAGCTGTGTATCTAATCCTATCCTGTGTGATACTGTCTGCTGAGCTGTGTATCTAATCCTATCCTGTGTGATACGTCTGCTGAGCTGTGTATCTAATCCTATCCTGTGTGATACTGTCTGCTGAGCTGTGTATCTAATCCTATCCTGTGTGATACTGTCTGCTGAGCTGTGTATCTAATCCTATCCTGTGTGATACTGTCTGCTGAGCTGTGTATCTAATCCTATCCTGTGTGATACTGTCTGCTGAGCTGTGTATCTAATCCTATCCTGTGTGATACTGTCTGCTGAGCTGTGTATCTAATCCTATCCTGTGTGATACTGTCTGCTGAGCTGTGTATCTAATCCTATCCTGTGTGATACTGTCTGCTGAGCTGTGTATCTAATCCTGTCCTGTGTGATACTTCTGCTGAGCTGTGTATCTAATCCTATCCTGTGTGATACTGTCTGCTGAGCTGTGTATCTAATCCTATCCTGTGTGATACTGTCTGCTGAGCTGTGTATCTAATCCTGATCCTGTGTGATACTGTCTGCTGAGCTGTGTATCTAATCCTATCCTGTGTGATACTGTCTGCTGAGCTGTGTATCTAATCCTATCCCTGTGTGATACTGTCTGCTGAGCTGTGTATCTAATCCTATCCTGTGTGATACTGTCTGCTGAGCTGTGTATCTAATCCTATCCTGTGTGATACTGTCTGCTGAGCTGTGTATCTAATCCTATCCTGTGTGATACTAGTCTGCTGAGCTGTGTATCTAATCCTATCCTGTGTGATACTGTCTGCTGAGCTGTGTATCTAATCCTATCCTGTGTGATACTGTCTGCTGAGCTGTGTATCTAATCCTATCCTGTGTGATACTGTCTGCTGAGCTGTGTATCTAATCCTATCCTGTGTGATACTGTCTGCTGAGCTGTGTATCTAATCCTATCCTGTGTGATACTGTCTGCTGAGCTGTGTATCTAATCCTATCCTGTGTGATACTGTCTGCTGAGCTGTGTATCTAATCCTATCCTGTGTGATACTGTCTGCTGAGCTGTGTATCTAATCCTATCCTGTGTGATACTGTCTGCTGAGCTGTGTATCTAATCCTATCCTGTGTGATACTAGTCTGCTGAGCTGTGTATCTAATCCTATCCTGTGTGATACTGTCTGCTGAGCTGTGTATCTAATCCTATCCTGTGTGATACTGTCTGCTGAGCTGTGTATCTAATCCTATCCTGTGTGATACTGTCTGCTGAGCTGTGTATCTAATCCTATCCTGTGTGATACTGTCTGCTGAGCTGTGTATCTAATCCTATCCTGTGTGATACTGTCTGCTGAGCTGTGTATCTAATCCTATCCTGTGTGATACTGTCCTGCTGAGCTGTGTATCTAATCCTATCCTGTGTGATACTGTCTGCTGAGCTGTGTATCTAATCCTATCCTGTGTGATATGTCTGCTGAGCTGTGTATCTAATCCTATCCTGTGTGATACTGTCCTGCTGAGCTGTGTATCTAATCCTATCCTGTGTGATACTGTCTGCTGAGCTGTGTATCTAATCCCTACCCTGTGTGATACTGTCTGCTGAGCTGTGTATCTAATCCTATCCTGTGTGATACTGTCTGCTGAGCTGTGTATCTAATCCTATCCTGTGTGATACTTCTGCTGAGCTGTGTATCTAATCCTATCCTGTGTGATACTGTCTGCTGAGCTGTGTATCTAATCCTATCCTGTGTGATACTGTCTGCTGAGCGTGTATCTAATCCTATCCTGTGTGATACTGTCTGCTGAGCTGTGTATCTAATCCTATCCTGTGTGATACTGTCTGCTGAGCTGTGTATCTAATCCTATCCTGTGTGATACTGTCTGCTGAGCTGTGTATCTAATCCTATCCTGTGTGATACTGTCTGCTGAGCTGTGTATCTAATCCTACCCTGTGTGATACTGTCTGCTGAGCTGTGTATCTAATCCTATCCTGTGTGATACTGTCCTGCTGAGCTGTGTATCTAATCCTATCCTGTGTGATACTGTCTGCTGAGCTGTGTATCTAATCCTATCCTGTGTGATACTGTCTGCTGAGCTGTGTATCTAATCCTATCCTGTGTGATACTGTCTGCTGAGCTGTGTATCTAATCCTATCCCTGTGTGATACTGTCTGCTGAGCTGTGTATCTAATCCTATCCTGTGTGATACTGTCTGCTGAGCTGTGTATCTAATCCTATCCTGTGTGATACTGTCTGCTGAGCTGTGTATCTAATCCTATCCTGTGTGATACTGTCTGCTGAGCTGTGTATCTAATCCTATCCTGTGTGATACTGTCTGCTGAGCTGTGTATCTAATCCTATCCTGTGTGATACTGTCTGCTGAGCTGTGTATCTAATCCCTATCCTGTGTAGATACTGTCTGCTGAGCTGTGTATCTAATCCTATCCTGTGTGATACTGTCTGCTGAGCTGTGTATCTAATCCTATCCTGTGTGATACTGTCTGCTGAGCTGTGTATCTAATCCTATCCTGTGTGATACTGTCTGCTGAGCTGTGTATCTAATCCTATCCTGTGTGATACTGTCTGCTGAGCTGTGTATCTAATCCTATCCTGTGTGATACTGTCTGCTGAGGCTGTGTATCTAATCCTATCCTGTGTGATACTGTCTGCTGAGCTGTGTATCTAATCCTATCCCTGTGTGATACTGTCCTGCTGAGCTGTGTATCTAATCCTATCCTGTGTGATACTGTCTGCTGAGCTGTGTATCTAATCCTATCCTGTGTGATACTGTCTGCTGAGCTGTGTATCTAATCCTATCCTGTGGGATACTGTCTGCTGAGCTGTGTATCTAATCCTATCCTGTGTGATACTGTCTGCTGAGCTGTGTATCTAATCCTATCCTGTGTGATACTGTCTGCTGAGCTGTGTATCTAATCCTATCCTGTGTGATACTGTCTGCTGAGCTGTGTATCTAATCCTATCCTGTGTGATACTGTCTGCTGAGCTGTGTATCTAATCCTATCCTGTGTGATACTGTCTGCTGAGCTGTGTATCTAATCCTATCCTGTGTGATACTGTCTGCTGACTGGATCTATTATGTGTGATCCTATGTCTGTGTGTATACTGTCCTGTGAGACTGCTGCGCTGTATCTAATCCTATCCTGTGATACTGTCTGCTGAGCTGTGTATCTAATCCTATCCTGTGTGATACTGTCTGCTGAGCTGTGTATCTAATCCTATCCTGTGTGATACTGTCTGCTGAGCTGTGTATCTAATCCTATCCTGTGTGATACTGTCTGCTGAGCTGTGTATCTAATCCTATCCTGTGTGATACTGTCTGCTGAGCTGTGTATCTAATCCTATCCTGTGTGATACTGTCTGCTGAGCTGTGTATCTAATCCTATCCTGTGTGATACTGTCTGCTGAGCTGTGTATCTAATCCTATCCTGTGTGATACTGTCTGCTGAGCTGTGTATCTAATCCTATCCTGTGTGATACTGTCTGCTGAGCTGTGTATCTAATCCTATCCTGTGTGATACTGTCTGCTGAGCTGTGTATCTAATCCTATCCTGTGTGATACTGTCTGCTGATCTGTGTATCTAATCCTATCATGTGTGATACTGTCTGCTGAGCTGTGTATCTAATCCTATCCTGTGTGATACTGTCTGCTGAGCTGTGTATCTAATCCTATCCTGTGTGATACTGTCTGCTGAGCTGTGTATCTAATCCTATCCTGTGTGATACTGTCTGCTGAGCCGTGTATCTAATCCTATCCTGTGTGATACTGTCTGCTGAGCTGTGTATCTAATCCTATCCGGTGTGATACTGTCTGCTGAGCCGTGTATCTAATCCTCTCCTGTGTGATACTGTCTGCAGAGCTGTGTATCTAATCCTATCCTGTGTGATACTGTCTGCTGAGCTGTGTATCTAATCCTATCCTGTGTGATACTGTCTGCTGAGCTGTGTATCTAATCCTGTCCTGTGTGATACTGTCTGCTGAGCTGTGTATCTAATCCTATCCTGTGTGATACTGTCTGCTGAGCTGTGTATCTAATCCTATCCTGTGTGATACTGCCTGCTGAGCCGTGTATCTAATCCTATCCTGTATGATACTGCCTGCTGAGCTGTGTATCTAATCCTATGAAGAGTGATACTGGGAGCCGCTGTATCTAAGCCCATCATATATGATGCTGTCTATCACGTGTGATGCTGTATCTAATCCACTTTTTTTCACCACTGCCGCACATTTCTACGTTACGTATTCAGGGTTAATCGCGGCGGTTCCTCCGGATCCGTCCACTAGATGATCGGAATTCACCCATGTTTACTTGCAGGGGACATCCCATTCCTGGCGGCCGCGCCCGGGCATTGTATGAATGGCTCTGGTTAACGACTCCGGGGAGAAGTTCTGGCACTTTACAAGGTTTAACTCCTTCAGGTGCTCATATCTGATAAAGGACATGGCTGCAGAGGAAACTAGAGACACCTCCATCTGCGGGACTGAAGAGAAACTAATGATAATGGGGTCTCTCCTGGAGTTCTGCTGGTTTCTGGTCCAGGAGGTGACAACCACAATGGTAATCAGCCAAGCAGCCTCCAGCTTAGCCCCATGGTATACATGCGCCGAGCAGCAGCAAAGCGTTGACTGCTTACTGGTGGAGGAGACACATTCATATGCAGCGATCTCCTCCACAGTATGAGGACGAGGGGTTACTATTGCAATCGCCCCTCTTCATACAGCTGCACTGTCCCTGGGCGGCAGATCACTGTTTAGACTGTAAGCTCTGTTGCCCAGGAACGATGACTGCAGTGTCTGCACGAACGACAGGATCACCCGATGACTACGTAGATCAAAAAGGACAACATCCCCCCAACCGCATGTCTTCCTGTGACCCAGTTAAGGATCTTCTTAGATGTTACATAGCCCTCCGAGTGCGGAGCAGCATCACTTACCTCCTGGCGATGGCCTTAAAGGGGTTCTCCGGGAATTAAGAAAATGAAAATACTTAAATATTACTTTATTATGAATATATTCTCAAATACCTTTCATTAGTTATAATGGCTCGTTTTGTCTGGGGAGCAATCATCAGGGGGAACACAATGGCCGCTGTCCTATTAGTTCTCACAAAACCTGTCCTGATCACACATGAGGACAAGTTACTTCACAACACTGAGGTAAAGAGCTGCCTCATCCTCCTCTCTGCTCTGCTTGTCAGGAATCATGATCCTGAATACAGAAGAATCTCTGGGGAATTTGGTTCATGAGGAGACATGAAGTACAGAGAGGACGGACAGGACCGGCTGTGGTAATGGAGACTGTAAACAAGAGCTGCTGCTCCTCAGCCACAGCTCACCCTCCTCTCATGTCTCCTCATCGTCTCCATTCCCACAGAGATTCACCTGTATTCACGATCATGATTCCTGACAAGCAGAGCAGAGAGGAGGATGAGGCAGCACTTTAGCGCAGTGTTGTGAAGTAACTTGTCCTCCTGCGTGATTAGGACAGGTTTTATGTGTACTTATAGGACGGCAGCCATTTTCGTTCTCCTAATGATTGCTCCCTATATAAAACGAGCCATTCTAAGTAATGAAAGGTATTTGGGAATATATTTTTTATAAAATAATATTTAAGTATTAAATTTTTTTTTATTCCTGGAGAATCCCTTTAACCAATAAATAAAAAAAGGCAAGTTGTTTGTTGGAGTGAGGGTCGGTCACAGCTTTATTTTCTTATTCTCACAAAACCATCAAAACATTTAGCAAGACCACTTCGAGGAGGGTAAGAAGCGCTATGCCAACCACTGTAACCCACAGTGGGCAAGTCCGACCTCCACGGAGGAGCCCGTGTACCTCTGCGCTACGACCACCACCCAACAGAAACTAGGCCTGTTCCATCCTGAAGACCAGAGAGAAATATATCGAGGCCGATATCATTTAGGTGCACCCCGTCAGGCGCTAGTTACCAGGACTGCAGCTAAAACCAAACCAGTTCTCAAGACTACGGCTGAACTGGAAAATATAAAAGGGGTTGAAAAAAACGAAGCAAATTTGGGCAGCAGCCCCTTTATTAGGGTAAAGGTTGAGCCACGGGGATAACGCGGCTACGCTCACCGGGGTCTTTTCCACCAATGGACCCTGGGGTCTAGAAGCTGTGGAGGGGGTTCGTGGACAGCGGATGGTGGAATGAGGTCCACCGCATACAGAACACTCGTGTTTGTAGTCACATAATGCGAAGAATTTGCAGTGGCCCTCGTTATAAAGCCAGCAAGCTCCCGAGAACGGCCACTGACCCCTGTCTACTAGCGGTGGGGCCAGCGGCTGGAAAGGGGTGGGTTCTTTGGGCCATCATCATGAGGAGCCAAACATCCGTGACTTTAACGCCCCAACCAATGTCCGGGGTAAGCACCAAGCGCCTTCGAAATGTCTGGTCATACCGCCACCTTGTAGGCGCTGTACATGGAATCCATGTAGAGAAATAATTCAGAGCATCGTTCAGGGTGACGCTGCCCCATGACATTCCCCATCGGCTTCAGGCTTTCTCAGTTTTAGGCTATGTCATGGGGCAGCGTCACTCCCTCTGGATAGGTCATCAATATCAGATTGGCGGGACCCGACTCTTGTGACGCTCGCCAGTCAACTGTTAGAGGAGTTTGGATGCTCTGTGAGCATGGCGGCCTCTTCCTAGTCCATGTGATGTCGCTGTACATTGGTCATATGGGGCTGATCTGCAATACCAAGCCCTGCCACTATACAATATACAGCGCTGTGCTTGGAGAGATGCCGGGAGCTGGCTGTGTTCACCAGAGCCCCAGTGAGCACTGCAGCTCCCTGGAACGGTTAATTGGCGATGAGCCGGGACTCGGACCCCCATCGATGTGATATCAATATCTTTACCTGCATAAACCCTTAAGTCTCTGTTTTTGTCTCTGCTGGGAGTCAAACCCATAACCTTCTGCATTGAAGGGAAAAAATCTAACCCCTGAGCCATAGAGCTCAATACTGGTAATTTCAAGATTTTCCAGGACTAGAAATCTGTTGTATTTTCCCCCATATTCAGATATACAATGTACTGGAACCTACAGATATATCTCTCTATATACCAGGACACTGTATTGGAGTTTTTGTAAATATACCAGGACATTTTATATTTTTTTTAACAAAAAATCACAAAACCATCCATTTATTTTGTGCCATTAACTTTTTTGCAATTGCTAAAAAAAAATATAATGCCCTGGTATATATACATTAAAAAAATCCCACACAAAGTCCTGGTATATATAGAAAAAAATCCCACACAATGTCCTGGTACATACAGGGATCTAGCTGTAGATTCCAGTACATTATACATCTGAATACATATTATTACATGGGAAAAATACCTGAGTTTTTTAGAAATAGAAAACTTACCAGCATTAAGCCCTATAGCTCAATGGATAGAGTTTTCGCCTTCAGTGCAGTGGGTTGTAGGTGGTCAGTTTCCTGTACCCTAGGTGTTATTGCCTTGTACCCGCTCTGTTATTTCTCTATGACACTGGGCAGTGCGGTAACACAGGAGCTGGGATACTAGATCAGCCAAATGACACTAGAAATCTATAAGATAAATAATTGAGTTACTCACCAAATGTGGCACCTACCTAAGATATTTAACTAATTTCCTCGCTGCCTCCAGGGATGTGTGGTCCACCTCTGTACACCCCCCTGCGAGGTTCACCCAGATGTGAAGTTCTGCCTCAACACTATTTACCGCAAAACAATTTCTCTCATTGTCAAAAGACCACCACTCTGTCCCCAATACGCCTTCAAATTGCCCCCCATGTGCCCACCTCTGCCCCTCATACAGTGAATCCCCCCCCACAGTATCTGCCCCTCATACAGTGAATCCCCCACAGTATCTGCCCCTCATACAGTGAATCCCCCACAGTATCTGCCCCTTTCACAGTGAATCCCCTCCACAGTATCTGCCCCTCATACAGTGAATCCCCCACAGTATTTGCCCCTTTCACAGTGAATCCCCCCCACAGTATCTGCCCCTCATACAGTGAATCCCCCACAGTATTTGTCCCTTTCACAGTGAATCCCCCCACAGTATCTGCCCCTCATACAGTGAATCCCCCACAGTATTTGCCCCTTTCACAGTGAATCCCCCCACAGTATCTGCCCCTCATACAGTGAATCCCCCACAGTATCTGCCCCTTTCACAGTGAATCCCCCCACAGTATCTGCCCCTCATGCATATCTAAATCCTCCACAACAACAGTCCCTCTGATATTCTCAGTCGGGGTGCCCCTCTTTCTCCAGACTTCTACTTGCTGCACACCGGCCTGGCTGCTGCTGCTTCTCTCAGTCACTAGGGTGATATTCCGCTGAGTGACTGTCCGAGTGCAGTGCACAGGCTGCTCATTGACTGCCTGATTGTTTCTGTGATGAGTGAATATCTTGCGTCATCGCTCTCAGCGGAATATCGCTCTAGTGACTGACTGAGATCTCAGACAGCTCAATGTGGCACTCAGTGCGTCGAGCCATAGAAAAGGAGGACCAGGAGTCCATCCAGGCCTTGTGCCAGATCAAGGACAAGGAGCTGGGAAACCAGATTGTCTGACCACCCTAAGAGGAAAAGAGGTGTCTGGAGGGAACGGAGGACACTGGAAGTGGACAGAGGGGTCTGGGGGGGAACAGAGGAGTATGAAGAGGACAGATGGATCTGGAGAGGACAGAGGAGTCTGAAGAGGACAGAGGGGTTTGGAGGAGACGGAGACAGAGGAGTCTGGAGGGGACAGGGGAGTCTGGAGGGGACAGGGGAGTCTGGAGGGGACAGGGGAGTCTGGAGGAGACAGAGGAGTCTGGACTGGAGGAGACAGAGGAGTCTGGAGGAGACAGAGGAGTCTGGACTGGAGGAGACAGAGGAGTCTGGACTGGAGGAGACAGAGGAGTCTGGAGGAGACAGAGGAGTCGGGAAGGGACAAAGGAGTCTGGAGGAGACACGGGAGTCTGGAGGAGACACGGGAGTCTGGAGGAGACACGGGAGTCTGGAGGAGACAGAGGAGTCGGGAGGAGACAGAGGAGTCGGGAGGGGACAGAGGAGTCGGGAGGGGACAGAGGAGTCTGGAGGAGACACGGGAGTCTGGAGGAGACAGAGGAGTCTGGAGGGGACAGAGGAGTCTGGAGGAGACAGAGGAGTCTGGAGGAGACAAAGGGGTCTGAAGGGGACAGAGGAGTCTGGAGGAGACAGAGGATTCTGGAGAGGACAGAGAGGTCTGGAGGAGACGGAGACAGAGGAGTGTGGACTAATTTTGGACTACATGTCCTCATACTGCACTAGGTTGCTTCATCCCTATGTGATGTCAGTTCTGGGCTCCTGTGAACAAGGCAGACATAGCAGAGCTGGAGAGGGTCCAGAGGAGGGCAACTACAGTAATAACTGGAATGGGGCAACTACAGTACCCTGAAAGATTATCAACATTAGGGTTATTCACTTTAGAAAAAAGACGACTGAGGGGAGATCTAATTACTATGTATAAATATATCAGGGGTCAGTACAGAGATCACTTCCGTCATCTATTTATCCCCAGGACTGTGACGAGGGGACATCCTCTGCGTCTGGAGGAAAGAAGGTTTGTACACAAACATAGAAGAGGATTCTTTACGGTAAGAGCAGTGAGACTATGGAGCTCTCTGCCTGAGGAGGTGGTGATGGTGAGTACAATAAAGGAGTTCAGGAGGGGCCTGGATGTATTTCTGGAGTGTAATAATATTACAGGCTATAGCTACTAGAGAGGGGTCGCTGATCCAGGGAGTTATTCTGATGCCTGATTGGAGTCGGGAAGGAATTTTTTATTCTGCTAAAGTGGGGAAAATTGGCTTCTACCTCACAGTTTTTTTTTGCCTTCCTCTGGATCAACTTGCAGGATATCAGGCCGAACTGGATGGACAAATGTCTTTTTTCGGCCTTATGTACTATGTACTATGTTACTATGTCTCCCTTCATATTTTCCCGGCTACAAGTTTTTCATTTTTTTCTCATGATGACCCCGACTTCATCCCTTCTAGTTTAGTATTTATTTGTGCCACCGGTAGTATAGTCACTTTCCTCCGCAATCTAAATATCCGGTAATGACAAAGTCAAACCAGAGACCTTCCAGGAAAACACATCCCCCCCTATGAGTTGACATCACCGCCCTAAATTCCTCATTAAGACAGTTTAACTCTTTGCTTACCATATAGATGTGGCTACTAGGAACAGGGATTGTACAGATAATGAAATATTCTTCTGATAAAAAACTGTTGCTCACATGGGGCCCCAGGGAGCCCCAGCATAAGAGTCAGCAATTGCACGTCAGTAGTTCTTACAGTAGATCTGATAGCCTCCAGCTTGGTCCAGAAGGATAAGCGTCTTAAGGATCTGTCTTCTGGAATTTTCTGCTAGGGTAACAGGTAAGTACAGCATTAATGGCTGCTGTGAGGTGGCTCCCTTTCCAATCTGTGGACTGTCAGGAGCTGGTTGACCTGTAGGTGTACGCGGCTGACAACCCTATGAAAGCTGGCTCCCTTTCAAGTCTGTAGACTGTCAGGAGCTGGTTGACCTGTAGGTGTATGCGGCTGACAACCCTACGAAAGGTGGCTCCCTTTCCAATATGTGGACCGTCAGGAGCTGGTTGACCTGTAGGTGTACGCGGCTGACAACCTTATGAAAGGTGGCTCCCTTTCCAGTCTGTAGACTGTCAGGAGCTGATTGACCTGTAGGTGTACGCGGCTGACAACCTTATGAAAGCTGGCTCCCTTTCCAGTCTGTGGACTGTCAGGAGCTGGTTGACCTGTAGGTGTATGCGGCTGACAACCCTACGAAAGGTGGCACCCTTTCCAATATGTGGACCGTCAGGAGCTGGTTGACCTGTAGGTGTACGCGGCTGACAACCTTATGAAAGCTGGCTCCCTTTCCAATATGTGGACTGTCAGGAGCTGGTTGACCTGTAGGTGTACGCGGCTGACAACTCTATGAAAGCTGGCTCCCTTTCCAGTCTGTAGACTGTCAGGAGCTGGTTGACCTGTAGGTGTACGCGGCTGACAACCTTATGAAAGGTGGCTCCCTTTCCAATATGTGGACTGTCAGGAGCTAGTTGACCTGTAGGTGTACGCGGCTGACAACTCTATGAAAGCTGGCTCCCTTTCCAGTCTGTAGACTGTCAGGAGCTGGTTGACCTGTAGGTGTACGCGGCTGACAACTCTATGAAAGCTGGCTCCCTTTCCAGTCTGTAGACTGTCAGGAGCTGGTTGACCTGTAGGTGTACGCGGCTGACAACCTTATGAAAGGTGGCTCCCTTTCCAATATGTGGACTGTCAGGAGCTGGTTGACCTGTAGGTGTACGCAGCTGACAACTCTATGAAAGCTGGCTCCCTTTCCAGTCTGTAGACTGTCAGGAGCTGGTTGACCTGTAGGTGTACGCGGCTGACAACCTTATGAAAGGTGGCTCCCTTTCCAATATGTGGACTGTCAGGAGCTGGTTGACCTGTAGGTGTACGCGGCTGACAACCTTATGAAAGCTGGCTCCCTTTCCAGTCTGTGGACTGTCAGGAGCTGGTTGACCTGTAGGTGTACGCGGCTGACAACCTTATGAAAGCTGGCACCCTTTCCAATATGTGGACTGTCAGGAGCTGGTTGACCTGTAGGTGTACGCGGCTGACAACCTTATGAAAGCTGGCTCCCTTTCCAGTCTGTGGACTGTCAGGAGCTGGTTGACCTGTAGGTGTACGCGGCTGACAACCTTATGAAAGCTGGCACCCTTTCCAATATGTGGACTGTCAGGAGCTGGTTGACCTGTAGGTGTACGCGGCTGACAACCTTATGAAAGGTGGCTCCCTTTCCAATATGTGGACTGTCAGGAGCTGGTTGACCTGTAGGTGTACGCAGCTGACAACAATATGTAAGGTATGTGGACCTCGTGAGTTTGCCCTGAAGTCAGTGTCTGCTGTTTTGCATGCGTTGGACAAGCCTTGTGACTAGAAGACGAGACCTGCTGTGGTGTCTAAGCCCGAAGCGCACAGTGACACAGCACAATATTACTGTCATAGGACAGAACGCACACAATGAAACTGCAAGGTGAAGAACTGAAACGCGTGGGGTCAGCTGCACAGATCGTGGCTTCCTCAAAATCACTAAATGTACGACTCAGACACATCCTCGCAATCATCTGCAAGAGTACTGGCCCAGCCACATACCTGGCCAAGAACCCAAACTACTCCACCCATCCTCCTCAGTTCTTCAAGGATGTGCCGTTATATTCTCAAACTCAAAGAACACGACGAATAAGTATTCTCCTGTTAATTGAGCCTCAGACTGTGACCCTCACCGGGGACAGGGGCATTATGGAGAACGCTGTACGATGTATGATCGTCATATGGTGCCTCCATAATACGGAGGTCGCAGCACAGCTGTGTGTACGAGGACTCATTGTGTCAGGTGAATGGCGCCATGTAATGAGAAGATACATCTAATATATAAAAGTCAGTCAGATTCAATAGAGAAAACCAGTGCATGTAATCTACGGTATCAGCGCATGTAATGTATGGAATCAGCGCATGTAATCTACGGTATCAGTGCAAGTAATGTACAATACCAGTGCATGTAATCTACGGTATCAGGTCATGTAATCTACGGTATCAGTGCATGTAAGCTACGGTATAAGTGCATGTAATGTGTACAATACCAGTGCATGTAATGTACAGTATAAGCGCATGTAATGTATTATATCAGCGCATGTAATGTACGGTATCAGCGCATGTAATGTATGGTATCAGCGCATGTAATGTACGGAATCAGCGCATGTAATGTACAGTATCAGCGCATGTAATGTACAGTATAAGCGCATGTAATGTACGGTATCAGCGCATGTAATGTACTGTATCAGCACATGTAATGTACAGTATCAGCACATGTAATGTACAGTATCAGCGCATGTAATGTACAGTATCAGCGCATGTAATGTACGGTATCAGCACATGTAATGTACGGTATCAGCACATGTAATGTACAGTATCAGCGCATGTAATGTACGGTATCAGCACATGTAATGTACAGTATCAGCACACGTAATGTACAGTATCAGCACATGTAATGTACGGTATCAGCACATGTAATGTACAGTATCAGCACACGTAATGTACAGTATCAGCACATGTAATGCACAGTATCAGTGCATGTAATTTACAGTGTCAGCACATGTAATGTACGGTATCAGCGCATGTAATGTACAGTATCAGTGCATGTAATTTACAGTGTCAGCACATGTAATGTACGGTATCAGCGCATGTAATGTACGGTAACAGCACATGTAATGTACAGTATCAGCACATGTAATGTATGGTATCAGCACATGTAATGTACAGTATAAGCGCATGTAATGTACGTTAACAGCCCATGTAATGTATGGTATCAGCACATGTAATGTAAGGTATCAGCGCATGTAATGTACAGTATAAGCGCATGTAATGTACAGTATAAGCGCATGTATGTATGGTATCAGCGCATGTAATGTACAGCATAAGCGCATGTAATGTACAGTATAAGCGCATGTAATGTACAGTATAAGCGCATGTAATGTATGGTATCAGCACATGTAATGTACAGTATAAGCGCATGTATGTATGGTATCAGCGCATGTAATGTACAGTATAAGCGCATGTAATGTACAGTATAAGCGCATGTAATTTATGGTATCAGCACATGTAATGTACAGTATAAGCACATGTAATGTACAGTATAAGCGCATGTAATGTACGGTGTCAGCACATGTAATGTACGGTATCAGCGCATGTAATGTACAGTATAAGCACATGTAATGTACAGTATAAGCGCATGTAATGTACGGTGTCAGCACATGTAATGTACGGTATCAGCGCATGTATGTATGGTATCAGCGCATGTAATGTACGGTATCAGCACATGTAATGTACAGTATCAGCGCATGTAATGTACGGTATCAGCACATGTAATGTACGGTGTCAGCACATGTAATGTACGGTATCAGCACATGTAATGTACGGTGTCAGCACATGTAATGTATGGTATCAGCACATGTAATGTACGGTGTCAGCACATGTAATGTACGGTATCAGCACATGTAATGTACGGTATCAGCACATGTAATGTACGGTGTCAGCACATGTAATGTACGGTATCAGCACATGTAATGTACGGTGTCAGCACATGTAATGTATGGTATCAGCACATGTAATGTACGGTGTCAGCACATGTAATGTACGGTATCAGCACATGTAATGTACGGTGTCAGCCCATGTAATGTACAGTATCAGCACATGTAATGTATCAGTCACGGAGCTGCAGATATCAAGCATCGCGTGTAGTAAAACCCACCACATAAACCGCTAGAGATATGCAGAGCATGAGTCACAAACCACATGAATTGTCTGCACTGAGAACCATTCACTGCACGGCAACAGAACTGTGTGTATGTAGATATGTATAGTACCGTGCAAAAGTATTAGGCACGCGTGGAAAAAATGCTGCGCAGTAAGAACGCTTTCAGAAATAGAAGTGTTAATAGTTTAATTTTTATCAATTAAAAATGCAGAGTGAAAGAAGACATGAGAAATCTAAATCCGATCTGTATTTGGTGTGACTGCCCTGTGCCTCCAGGATCAGCTCTTCTCGGTACTTGCACACAGTTGGAGGAACTTGGCAGGGAGGTTGCTCCAGACATCTTGAAGAACTAAGCGCAGATTTTCTGTGGATGTAGGCTTGCTCGGATCCTTCTGTCTCTTCATGTAATCCCAGACAGACTGGATGATGTCGGGATTTTCACTGAAGATAGTCCTTAATGTCATTGGCTGGATGCTTGAGGACATTGCCCTTCTGCAGAATACATTGGAGGCAATCAGACGCCTCCCTGATGGAATTACATGATGGATAAATATCTGCCTGTATTCCTCAAAATTAAGGACACCATTAATCCTGACCAAATCCCCAACTAAATCTGATGAAATGCAGCCCCAGACTTGCAAGTGCCCTCCATCATGGCCCTCCACATCTTCTGCCTGAAGACACTTATTATTGACGTTCTCCAACCCTTCACTGTCTAAACTACCTTCTGTTACGGCAAAATATTTTAGATTATGGTTCATCAGTCCAGAGCGCATGCTGCCATTTTCTGTACCCAGTTCCACCTGGTCTTGTTTCCACATCAAAGGTAGGACTTTTTGGCCACAATTCTTCCATGAAGACCATTTCTGGCCACACCTCTCCACACAGTAGATGGGAGTACTTGGGCCCCACTGGTTTCTACCAGTTCCTGGTGGACATCTTCCAGTTTTTAAGGAAGCATGATGTGCTGCACTTCTTCCATTCGAGTTAGGGATTTGGTCAGGATTAATGATGCCCTCAATGCTGAGAAATACGGGCAGATACTTATCCATCATATAATACCACCAGGGAGGCATCTGATTGTCTCCAAATTTATTTAGCTGCAGGACTTTGACCTCAAGCTGGAAGTGATGATATGGTCCCAGAGAGCCCTGATCCCAACATCATCCAGTCTGTCTGGGATTACATGGAGAAACAGAAGGATCTGAGTAAGCCTACGTCCACAGAAGATCTTCGCTTAGTTCTTCAAGATGTTTGGAACAACCCCCCTGCCGATTTCCTTTAAAAACTATGTAAAAGTGTTCTCTGTCTCTCTCTCATGACAATAGCGCCTGTTAGGAGGTGGGATATGTTACACAGCAGGTGAACAATCTTCTTGAAGTTGATGTGTTAGTAGTGGGGAAACGTTACGTCAGAAATTGTGAAGTCTAGACGACCAGGTCAGAGCATCTCCGGAATGACTGGTATTGTGAGATATTCCCGGTATGCAGTGTAAGTACCGACCAGACGTGGTCCAAAGAAAGGACGAGTCATGGGCTGCCGAGGGCCAAGTGATGTGCGTGTGGAGTAAAGGCTAGCCTGTGTGCTGTAACCCGCTGAAGAGCTGCGTTCACACTACATTTTGCATTCGGAAAACCCGGTGAACACGCGATACGTCACCTCTCACCCAACAGAGACCCAAAGAGTGTCCTTCAGGCTTTCATCTGGCTAGTACAGTATATAGATATACCTATGTTCTGCAGTCCACTGTGCTATTCTATACGGAGGCATGCAGTACAAAAAGTACATAACAAGGTATAGATTTTTATGTATGGGGGGTATCAGATCAGGAGATCCTCGGAGACAGCCATGTGCTGTACTCCCCACCGGTCGTCAGTCCCATATATACTGAATGGAGCGACTACTGCTCTGTCTAACGGGACCCCAGTTCTCCTGCCCCCAGGGATCAGCCACTTACTATTACATAGCACATACTACTGAGGGTGGGTCGTTATGGTGGGGCTAACGTCAAGTGCTAGATACTGCAGGACACCATCACGGGTCTTGCTATGTCACAAGGGCCACCTACAGCATAGAAGGTAGGTAGATGGCTTTAATGTTATGGCTGATCTTTGTACATAATTTGATTATTTATTTTCCTTTGTAATTCGTTTTTTAACGTAGTTTATATTTTAATCAATATTTTTCTGAATTAGTTGATATTGCACATCACTTGCCTCCATCTAACAGAGAATAAAACTCTACATCCATACTGTCGTATCCGTTTTACAGTCCGCGAAACGCGACTCTGTAAAATGCAGATACCGGCCATGTGCATCCCGCCGACTACATTGTTGAAACGCCTAGCACATGTTCTGCAAGCTGCGGGACGGGCGCACGGATGCAGACAGATCACATCCGTGTGCGGTCTGCATTTTTTGCGGTCCCACCGTAACGAATAGGTCTACATATAATACAGGAAACACGGTGATCGGACGCGGACAATACAGTCGTGTGCATGACGCCTAATAAAGTATAGGTAAAGCCCACAAAACTTGGACAATTTCATCGATTTTCAGGACAAAAATAATCATAAAAATATAAAAAGAAAAGAAAACCACACACAGAAAATACATCAGAATTCCTACCCAGAACTTGGAGCCTAGCTTCCCGTCGCTTCCACAGAACACGTCCATGTTCCAAGGGTTTCCAGGTGAAGAGCGGCTTCCTATGATCTACATAGAGCTACAGATGAGAGGCACACAGCGGCTTTGCCTCCAGAGATGACATCCAGGGAGAGTGCTGCTCTGAGGGTGGCTGAGTCTGCGCTGCGGCGCGGTGACTGCTGACAACCTCCAGTCAGTCTCCTGACTTGTGCTGGAGTTTTTTTTTGCATGGGTAGTTATATGTGCAGTGGGTGCAATTCCTGTATTTCCTGGTTTTTTACAACCGCCTTTCTCCTCTTCCTCCTCCTCCGTCGGTGAATTTGATGGTGCTCCTCCCTCGTGATGTGACCGTGTCTCCACACCCAGCTCTAGAAAGGGAAGGCATCTAAAGTTCTCCTGCCTGTCCCCCTCTCTCAAAATATGTAACATGTCAGGATGACGTAAGGTAAAATAGTGCCGGATGTGCAGCAAGAGCAGACGCTTCGTGTGAGCCCCGGACACTGTATACAGCAGATGGAGTCACTGATAAACGTATTCCACCCGTGTATGAGAGCCGCCTATTATAACCCAGCTGAGACGTGTCCCTGACGTGGGAGATAAATGACGGACTGGAGCGCACAATACCGGCTGAAAGAGAAGAGATCGAGAGGGACTAAGCTGCAAAGGGGTTCAAGGGATTTTCCAGAACGGTAGAAATAGGTTAAAAATCAACAAGTATCTCTAGAAAAGCTCTAGCGTGCTCCATATCACTATATACAAGAAGATGTATAACTTATACCAGCTGTACATATATAATTATATACAGGAGATACCCAGGTTATACCAGCATGCTCCATATCACTATATACAAGAAGAGGTATAACTTATACCAGCTGTACATATATAATTATATACAGGAGATGCCCAGGTTATACCGGCATGGTCCATATCACTATATACAAGAAGATGTATAACTTATACCAGCTGTACATATATAATTATATACAGGAGATACCCAGGTTATACCAGCATGCTCCATATCACTATATACAAGAAGATGTATAACTTATACCAGCTGTACATATATAATTATATACAGGAGATACCCAGGTTATACCAGCATGCTCCATATCACTATATACAAGAAGATGTATAACTTATACCAGCTGTACATATATAATTATATACAGGAGATGCCCAGGTTATACCAGCATGGTCCATATCACTATATACAAGAAGATGTATAACTTATACCAGCTGTACATATATAATTATATACAGGAGATGCCCAGGTTATACCAGCATGGTCCATATCACTATATACAAGAAGATGTATAACTTATACCAGCTGTACATATATAATTATATACAGGAGATGCCCAGGTTATACCAGCTGTACATATATAATTATATACAAGAGATGCCCAGGTTATACCAGCATGCTCCATATCACTATATACAAGAAGATGTATAACTTATACCAGCTGTACATATATAATTATATACAGGAGATACCCAGGTTATACCAGCATGGTCCATATCACTATATACAAGAAGATGTATAACTTATACCAGCTGTACATATATAATTATATACAGGAGATACCCAGGTTATACCAGCATGGTCCATATCACTATATACAAGAAGATGTATAACTTATACCAGCTGTACATATATAATTATATACAGGAGATACCCAGGTTATACCAGCATGCTCCATATCACTATATACAAGAAGATGTATAACTTATACCAGCTGTACATATATAATTATATACAGGAGATACCCAGGTTATACCAGCATGCTCCATATCACTATATACAAGAAGATGTATAACTTATACCAGCTGTACATATATAATTATATACAGGAGATGCCCAGGTTATACCAGCATGGTCCATATCACTATATACAAGAAGATGTATAACTTATACCAGCTGTACATATATAATTATATACAGGAGATGCCCAGGTTATACCAGCTGTACATATATAATTATATACAAGAGATGCCCAGGTTATACCAGCATGCTCCATATCACTATATACAAGAAGATGTATAACTTATACCAGCTGTACATATATAATTATATACAGGAGATACCCAGGTTATACCAGCATGGTCCATATCACTATATACAAGAAGATGTATAACTTATACCAGCTGTACATATATAATTATATACAGGAGATACCCAGGTTATACCAGCATGGTCCATATCACTATATACAAGAAGATGTATAACTTATACCAGCTGTACATATATAATTATATACAGGAGATACCCAGGTTATACCAGCATGGTCCATATCACTATATACAAGAAGATGTATAACTTATACCAGCTGTACATATATAATTATATACAGGAGATGCCCAGGTTATACCAGCATGCTCCATATCACTATATACAAGAAGATGTATAACTTATACCAGCTGTACATATATAATTATATACAGGAGATACCCAGGTTATACCAGCATGCTCCATATCACTATATACAAGAAGATGTATAACTTATACCAGCTGTACATATATAATTATATACAGGAGATGCCCAGGTTATACCAGCTGTACATATATAATTATATACAGGAGATACCCAGGTTATACCAGCATGCTCCATATCACTATATACAGGAAGATGTATAACTTATACCAGCTGTACATCTATAATTATATACAGGAGATGCCCAGGTTATACCAGCATGCTCCATATCACTATATACAAGAAGATGTATAACGTATACCAGCTGTACATATATAATTATATACAGGAGATGCCCAGGTTATACCAGCATGCTCCATATCACTATATACAAGAAGATGTATAACTTATACCAGCTGTACATATACAATTATATACAGGAGATGCCCAGGTTATACCAGCTGTACATATATAATTATATACAGGAGATACCCAGGTTATACCAGCTGTACATATATAATTATATACAGGAGATGCCCGGGTTATACCAGCTGTACATATATAATTATATACAGGAGATACCCAGGTTATACCAGCTGTACATATATAATTATATACAGGAGATACCCAGGTTATACCAGCTGTACATATATAATTATATACAGGAGATGCCCAGGTTATACCAGCATGGTCCATCTCACTATATACAAGAAGATGTATAACTTATACCAGCTGTACATATATAATTATATACAGGAGATGCCCAGGTTATACCAGCTGTACATATATAATTATATACAGGAGATACCCAGGTTATACCAGCATGCTCCATATCACTATATACAAGAAGATGTATAACTTATACCAGCTGTACATATATAATTATATACAGGAGATACCCAGGTTATACCAGCATGCTCCATATCACTATATACAAGAAGATGTATAACTTATACCAGCTGTACATATATAATTATATACAGGAGATGCCCAGGTTATACCAGCATGCTCCATATCACTATATACAAGAAGATGTATAACTTATACCAGCTGTACATATATAATTATATACAGGGGATGCCCGGGTTATACCAGCATGCTCCATATCACTGTATACAAGAAGATGTATAACTTATACCAGCTGTACATATATAATTATATACAGGAGATGCCCAGGTTATACCAGCATGGTCCATATCACTGTATACAAGAAGATGTATAACTTATACCAGCTGTACATATATAATTATATACAGGAGATGCCCAGGTTATACCAGCATGCTCCATATCACTATATACAAGAAGAGGTATAACTTATACCAGCTGTACGTATATAATTATATACAGGACATGCCCAGGTTATACCAGCATGCTCCATATCACTATATACAAGAAGATGTATAACTTATACCAGCTGTACATATATAATTATATACAGGAGATGCCCAGGTTATACCAGCATGCTCCATATCACTGTATACAAGAAGAGGTATAACTTATATCAGCTGTACATATATAATTATATACAGGAGATGCCCAGGTTATACCAGCATGGTCCTTATCACTATATACAAGAAGAGGTATAACTTATACCAGCTGTACATATATAATTATATACAGGAGATGCCCAGGTTATACCAGCATGCTCCATATCACTATATACAAGAAGATGTATAACTTATACCAGCTGTACATATATAATTATATACAGGAGAGGCCCAGGTTATACCAGCATGCTCCATATCACTGTATACAAGAAGATGTATAACTTATACCAGCTGTACATATATAATTATATACAGGAGATGCCCAGGTTATACCAGCATGGTCCTTATCACTATATACAAGAAGATGTATAACTTATACCAGCTGTACATATATAATTATATACAGGAGATGCCCAGGTTATACCAGCTGTACATATATAATTATATACAGGAGATACCCAGGTTATACCAGCATGCTCCATATCACTATATACAAGAAGATGTATAACTTATACCAGCTGTACATATATAATTATATACAGGAGATGCCCAGGTTATACCAGCATGCTCCATATCACTATATACAAGAAGATGTATAACTTATACCAGCTGTACATATATAATTATATACAGGAGATGCCCAGGTTATACCAGCATGCTCCATATCACTATATACAAGAAGATGTATAACTTATACCAGCTGTACATATATAATTATATACAGGAGATACCCAGGTTATACCAGCTGTACATATATAATTATATACAGGAGATGCCCAGGTTATACCAGCATGCTCCATATCACTATATACAAGAAGATGTATAACTTATACCAGCTGTACATATATAATTATATACAGGAGATGCCCAGGTTATACCAGCATGCTCCATATCACTATATACAAGAAGATGTATAACTTATACCAGCTGTACATATATAATTATATACAGGGGATGCCCGGGTTATACCAGCATGCTCCATATCACTGTATACAAGAAGATGTATAACTTATACCAGCTGTACATATATAATTATATACAGGAGATGCCCAGGTTATACCAGCATGCTCCAAATCACTATATACAAGAAGAGGTATAACTTATACCAGCTGTACGTATATAATTATATACAGGACATGCCCAGGTTATACCAGCATGCTCCATATCACTATATACAAGAAGATGTATAACTTATACCAGCTGTACATATATAATTATATACAGGAGATGCCCAGGTTATGCGTTAATTTCTTAACGTTAATTTGTTTTCCCTTAGTCCTAACAGCAGCACATGTGGGGGTTTATCCGCCCCAGTGAAACTGGTAGGACAGACGGAATGTTTAATGAAGTAAAGTAATCAAATAAATCCACGCCCCCATTACCTCACTATAAGAGGCCAAACCCCCCATACATCAGTGTGTCATAACAAGAAACTCTCAAAAAACAAAGGGAGGGATATTTGTGTGCTGCTGTTAGGACTAAGGGAAAACAAATTAACGTTAAGAAATTAACGCTTCCCTTACGTCCTAACCAGCAGCACATGTGGGGACTTAGCAAGAAGTTAGCCTAAAGGGTAGGGACTTCAATGCTGAATGGAATTCAAAACAGACCGCCCAAAGGCAGTGTCTTCTGATCCCCTGAGGTTGAGTCTATAATGGCTCACAAAGGTAGAATGTGAGCTCCAGGAGGCCGCGGAACAGATCTGTTCCAGAGGAATAAGAGACCTTTCGGCCCAACTAGTAGAGACTGCTCGGGTGGAGTGAGCAGTGACAAAGGCAGGAGGAGGTCTATTCTGGGAAGCGAAAGATTCTCTGATGGCCTCTCTGATCCATCTACTTAGAGTAGGCTTAGAGGCCTTCTTCCCTTTATTCCTGCCAAAGAACAGGATAAGAAGATTCTCTGACCTTCTGAACTCCCGGGATCTCTCAATGTAGATTCTCAAACATCTGGCCACATCCAGAGTATGGAGGGAAGTTTCTTCTGCAGAGGAAGAAGAGGAACATAACACAGGCAAAGACACAACTTGATTAATGTTGTGCACAGAGGGCACCTTAGGCAAAAAGGTGGGTAAAAAACGTAAAAGGACTCTGTCCGGTAAAAATAAAGTATATGGCTCATATGCCGAAAAAGCCTGAAGCTCTGAAATGCGTTTGGCCGAAGTTACGGCCAACAAAAAGGTTACCTTCCAGGATAAAAACTTAAAGTCCACTTCTTCCAAGGGTTCAAAGGGAGGACCACTCAACCCTTTAAGCACCACTGAGAGATCCCACTGCGGTATAGGTCTTGAAATGCTAGGCTTAAGACGTACGGCTCCATTAAGGAACCTCTTAATCAGAGGGTCTTGATGTAAAGATCTGCCAAAGGCGGCTGACAGAGCAGAGATCTGTACCTTGAGTGTAGAAGGGCTGAGGCCCTTATCTAGTCCATCCTGCATGAACTGAAGAATAGCTGATACTGGAGGATCCTGAGATGGTACTTGATGAGATGCACACCATAGAAGAAAAATGCGCTTTACCCTGGCGTAGGCCTTGACAGTCGCAGGAGCTCTGGAATGAGACATCGTTCTTAAGACCGCTGCTGATAGCCCTTCCGGCTCTAGAAGGGACTCATCAATCTCCAGGCTGTCAGATTGAGTCTGGATGGATCCAGGCAGAGCTGAGTGCCCCGGGACACCAGGTTCTGCATTGGGGGAAGCTTCCAATATTGCCCTCGGCTCATCTGCATGAGCAGGGTAAACCAAGACCTCCTGGGCCAGAATGGAATCACGGCTATTACTGAGGCTTGGTCCTGCCGAATCTTCATCAATACCCTGGGTATCATGGCGATGGGAGGAAAGATGTAGGCCAGCCTGAACTCCCATGGAATTGACAGAGCATCTACTGCCAAGGGATTGTCCTCCCGATACAGGGAACAGAACGTTTCCACTTTGGCATTGAATCTTGTCGCCATGAGATCTATGTCCGGGCGACCCCACCGGAGAGTGATCTGATGAAAGATCTCCTGATTCAGAGACATTTCTCCCAGAGCTGGGACTCCTCTGCTGAGCTGGTCTGCAACCACATTCAGGGACCCCCGAATGTGGACTGCTGAAAGGTGGGAAAGATTCTGCTCTGCCCAAGACAGAATTAGACCTACTTCTGAGAGTAGACTCTGAGACCTGGTGCCTCCCTGTTTGTTGATGTAAGATACCGCAGTAGAATTGTCTGAGCGAACCCTTACAGCCTTGTTTCTGATAAGGGGGAAAAAATGAAAGAGAGCCATCCGGATTGCTCTGAGTTCTCTCAGATTGGATGACATCAAACGCTCTTGAGGGCTCCAGGATCCTTGAACTTGAAGTTCCTCTAGATGGGCACCCCAGCCTAGAAGGGATGCATCTGTCGTCAACAGGATCCAACAAGGTTGGATCAAGGACCTCCCATCTTTGACCTGTTTCCACCACTTCAGTGAGCGGCGAGCTTGAGATGACAGGGAGCACTTTGTCTCTAGCCCTCTGGGAGTTCGATCCCATAGACTCAGAACTTCCGCTTGAAGAGGGCGAATATGCCACAAGGCCCAAGGAACCGCATCCACGGCTGCTGACATTAGGCCTAACATCCTCATCAATACTCTGATAGTTACCCGGCGGGGAACCATGAGTTGATCTGCAGTCTTGGAAATGCGTAACTTCCTTTCCGGAGAAAGGTAGAGCGTCATGTTGGCAGAATCTATTATGAACCCCAGAAACCTCCTGGTAGTGGAGGGAGAAATCTCTGACTTCTGCCAATTGATAATCCAGCCCAAGCGCTGGAGGAAGGACTGAGCCTGCAGAAGATGAAGATGAAGCGTCTCTACCGAGTGGGCTTTTAGAAGCCAATCGTCCAGATATGGAATGATCTCCAGGCCTCTCAATCTGAGGGGAGCTACTACAGCTATCACCACTTTGGTGAAGATGTAGGGCGCGGTTGTGATGCCGAAGGGAAGTGCGGCAAACTGAAAATGTTTCACCGTCCCTCTGAGACTTACTGCCACTCGTAGATACTTCCTGTGGGCCTGGCACACAGGGATGTGGAGATAGGCATCCCTTAGATCCAGTGTGACCATCAGGTCCCCTGGGCTCAGGATGCTGATTACCGATTTGATGGTTTCCATCCGGAACCGCCTTTTCTTTATGAATCGGTTGAGGTAGCGGAGATCTATGATCATGCGCCAACCTCCTGTGGCTTTGGGAACAAGGAAAACTGGCGAATAGACGCCGGATCCAATCTCTTCTGGAGGAACCTCCTCCAAGGCCCCTTTCCGCCTGTATTCCAGTATAGACTCCTCCAACACCGTTTGCTTCGCGCGTGGAAGTAATCTTGTCAAAACAAATTTTTCTGGGGGAACAGATAAAAATTCTATCCTGTACCCTGTCCTTATTATATTCAGGACCCAGGGATCTGGAACAAACTCTGTCCAGGTATTTAGAAAAAAAGTTAAACGGCCTCCGACTGGGAGGTCTGAAAGAATAGGAGTCAAATTTATGACTGGATCTGACGGAAGGGGAGGGCCGTCACTGGTCGGCTTTATTGTTTTTGTTCCCACCGGAACGATATGATCCTCCCCTCCTGGACCCACGGCCTCGCTGAGGCCTGGATTGGCCCTGAAAGGATCTGGACCCTCTACCCTGCCTACCCCTACCCTTAGGGGTTTGAGGAAGGCATTTGCCCTTTTTATCGGCAAGACCCTCCATAATGCGGTCCAGTTCAGTCCCAAAAAGCCTTCCTGGCTCGTAAGGGAGGCTGCATAAATTATACTTGGAGGCATTATCTGCCACCCAAGGTTTTAGCCATAGTGGCCTCCTACCCGCTGCAGAGAGGGCCATAGCTTTAGAGGCTAATTTTAACTGTTGTGGGCCAGAGTCACACAGAAATTCCACGGCACGTAGAATGGACTTAAACTGCGCCAGGATGTCATCACGGGATATGCCAGAGTCGATATCCGACTGCACCTGTCGGAGGCGTCTTTGGAGGAAGACGGCTACCTCCGTAGAGGATATGGCCACAGATGCAGCAGCAGCAGCAGTGGAGTAAGACCTTCTCAAGGTGCATTCTACCCGCCTGTCCATCGGGTCCTGTAAGTTGGAGCCGTCATCAGCCGGGACAAGAGTCCTCTTAGACAATTTTGCAATTGCCAAATCAACTTTGGGCACAGTGCCCCACTGGTCAAATTGGGAAGTCACAATCGAGAACATGGACTTGAAGCGCTTTGAGATGACCGGTGCCTTCTCAGGATGTTTCCATTCTAGCTTCATTAATCGAGACAGAGTCTCGTCCACTTTGAAGGCCCTTGGCCCCCTAGAGGTGGACTCTGAAGCTTCCCCGGGATCAACATCCTGGTCCCCCGACCGGATGGATCTAAGTAACCTCTGGGTCTTCTCTACAGGAAAGGCGTACCTTCCAGCCTCTTCTTCCTCCCCGCTAGACTCAGAGGAATGGACTTCGTCCACGGTATGGTAGACTTCCTCCTGCATAGGAGTGGGTCTCAGAGGAGATCGGACACTGGGTCTTCTGGATGACACGGAATCCCTTAGGGTGTTCATTGAGGACTCCACAAAGTCCTTTACCCAGACTACTACGTCCCGTATGGTAGGCTCCGTATCAGGAGGCAGAGGAGGAGGAGGACGGCAAGAGGGACACCTATTAAATTCATAGGAGTCCGCTAGAGGGGTGTCACAACCATCACCGGCAGAGGACATTATCTGCAGAGAAAGAGTTAAAAATGAATGAACAATGTCTATTCATTAGCTAACCAAGGAAGCAGCAAACCTACCAGACACAGGAAAGCTGGTGACTAAAGTAGTCTGCCTCAGTAACCAACCCAAGGCTGCAACAGCACAGCCTGGAAGGACTGGAGGCTTTATATATTCAAATTTGGCGCCCAAACTGACGTCAGACGCCAGGTTTGAACAAACTTTAATCATTGTTGTTCAGCAACAAACCACCAGAGGGCGCTGGAACACAATGTGTGTAAGCCAAACAGGAAGCTGAATGCATGAGCTCCGTGCCTCCACCATGCCGGCAGCACCAGCTTCATCAGATAAGCTGCAACCCTGAAAGAGAAACACAAGGTTAGCATGAAATCTAAGAGCATGGCAGCCAAATGGCCGCCCCGTCTGTCCTGCAGTCCCAAGGACAGAAAAAAACACACTGATGTATGGGGGGTTTGGCCTCTTATAGTGAGGTAATGGGGGCGTGGATTTATTTGATTACTTTACTTCATTAAACATTCCGTCTGTCCTACCAGTTTCACTGGGGCGGATAAACCCCCACATGTGCTGCTGGTTAGGACGTAAGGGAAACCAGCATGCTCCATATCACTGTATACAAGAAGAGGTATAACTTATATCAGCTGTACATATATAATTATATACAGGAGATGCCCAGGTTATACCAGCATGGTCCTTATCACTATATACAAGAAGAGGTATAACTTATACCAGCTGTACATATATAATTATATACAGGAGATGCCCAGGTTATACCAGCATGCTCCATATCACTATATACAAGAAGATGTATAACTTATACCAGCTGTACATATATAATTATATACAGGAGATGCCCAGGTTATACCAGCTGTACATATATAATTATATACAGGAGATACCCAGGTTATACCAGCTGTACATATATAATTATATACAGGAGATGCCCAGGTTATACCAGCTGTACATATATAATTATATACAGGAGATACCCAGGTTATACCAGCATGGTCCATATCACTATATACAAGAAGATGTATAACTTATACCAGCTGTACATATATAATTATATACAGGAGATGCCCAGGTTATACCAGCATGCTCCATATCACTATATACAAGAAGATGTATAACTTATACCAGCTGTACATATATAATTATATACAGGAGAGGCCCAGGTTATACCAGCATGCTCCATATCACTGTATACAAGAAGATGTATAACTTATACCAGCTGTACATATATAATTATATACAGGAGATGCCCAGGTTATACCAGCATGGTCCATATCACTATATACAGGAAGATGTATAACTTATACCAGCTGTACATATATAATTATATACAGGAGATGCCCAGGTTATACCAGCATGGTCCTTATCACTATATACAAGAAGATGTATAACTTATACCAGCTGTACATATATAATTATATACAGGAGATGCCCAGGTTATACCAGCTGTACATATATAATTATATACAGGAGATACCCAGGTTATACCAGCATGCTCCATATCACTATATACAAGAAGATGTATAACTTATACCAGCTGTACATATATAATTATATACAGGAGATGCCCAGGTTATACCAGCATGCTCCATATCACTATATACAAGAAGATGTATAACTTATACCAGCTGTACATATATAATTATATACAGGAGATACCCAGGTTATACCAGCTGTACATATATAATTATATACAGGAGATGCCCAGGTTATACCAGCATGCTCCATATCACTATATACAAGAAGATGTATAACTTATACCAGCTGTACATATATAATTATATACAGGAGATACCCAGGTTATACCAGCATGCTCCATATCACTATATACAAGAAGATGTATAACTTATACCAGCTGTACATATATAATTATATACAGGAGATACCCAGGTTATACCAGCATGCTCCATATCACTATATACAAGAAGATGTATAACTTATACCAGCTGTACATATATAATTATATACAGGAGATACCCAGGTTATACCAGCATGCTCCATATCACTATATACAAGAAGATGTATAACTTATACCAGCTGTACATATATAATTATATACAGGAGATGCCCAGGTTATACCAGCATGGTCCATATCACTATATACAAGAAGATGTATAACTTATACCAGCTGTACATATATAATTATATACAGGAGATACCCAGGTTATACCAGCATGCTCCATATCACTGTATACAGGAAGATGTATAACTTATACCAGCTGTACATATATAATTATATACAGGAGATGCCCAGGTTATACCAGCTGTACATATATAATTATATACAGGAGATACCCAGGTTATACCAGCATGCTCCATATCACTATATACAGGAAGATGTATAACTTATACCAGCTGTACATATATAATTATATACAGGAGATACCCAGGTTATACCAGCATGCTCCATATCACTATATACAAGAAGATGTATAACTTATACCAGCTGTACATATATAATTATATACAGGAGATGCCCAGGTTATACCAGCATGGTCCATATCACTATATACAAGGAGATGTATAACTTATACCAGCTGTACATATATAATTATATACAGGAGATACCCAGGTTATACCAGCATGCTCCATATCACTATATACAAGAAGATGTATAACTTATACCAGCTGTACATATATAATTATATACAGGAGATGCCCAGGTTATACGAGCTGTACATATATAATTATATACAGGAGATACCCAGGTTATACCAGCATGCTCCATATCACTATATACAGGAAGATGTATAACTTATACCAGCTGTACATATATAATTATATACAGGAGATACCCAGGTTATACCAGCATGCTCCATATCACTGTATACAAGAAGATGTATACCTTATACCAGCTGTACATATATAATTATATACAGGAGATGCCCAGGTTATACCAGCATGGTCCATATCACTATATACAGGAAGATGTATAACTTATACCAGCTGTACATATATAATTATATACAGGAGATGCCCAGGTTATACCAGCTGTACATATATAATTATATACAGGAGAAGCCCAGGTTATACCAGCATGCTCCATATCACTGTATACAAGAAGATGTATAACTTATACCAGCTGTACATATATAATTATATACAGGAGATACCCAGGTTATACCAGCATGGTCCATATCACTATATACAGGAAGATGTATAACTTATACCAGCGGTACATATATAATTATATACAGGAGATGCCCAGGTTATACCAGCTGTACATATATAATTATATACAGGAGATACCCAGGTTATACCAGCATGCTCCATATCACTATATACAAGAAGATGTATAACTTATACCAGCTGTACATATATAATTATATACAGGAGATACCCAGGTTATACCAGCATGCTCCATATCACTATATACAAGAAGATGTATAACTTATACCAGCTGTACATATATAATTATATACAGGAGATACCCAGGTTATACCAGCATGCTCCATATCACTATATACAAGAAGATGTATAACTTATACCAGCTGTACATATATAATTATATACAGGAGATGCCCAGGTTATACCAGCATGGTCCATATCACTATATACAAGAAGATGTATAACTTATACCAGCTGTACATGTAGTAAGGCTGAAGCTCAGCCTGCGTTTGTGGGAGGGGCGGAGGAGGCCTATTTAGTGCCACCTCACGCTCCCATCATGGACGCCGCGCTCTCACGTGACGTCTCTGCGCATCGAGGTTACAGTGCCGACGCTGCCACTCACCTACGCTGCTGCCCCTTCCAGCCTTCGCTCGAAGTATTCCTTCCTCTGGAACCGCGCTCCCCCGGTAAGCCAAGCGGCGCCTCGAGCTGCTCCCTGTCCTGGGAGCCTCGGCGCCGCGCTCCCACATACCCGCATGTCGCTTCCTGGCCCCACCTCCCGCTGATCGCCAGGCAGCATTGAAGCCGAGTCCCCAGCGCTCCCACTTACTTTGCATGTTCGCAACCTGGCCCCACCTCCCGCACCGGCTGGTCTCCAGGCAGCACTGACGCTGGGTCCCTGGCGCAGCAACCCCCCCCCATTAACCCCTTCACCTGGCATCCCATGAAATAGCATCCTGGCTTCACCAGGGTGCTTAAAAGACATACATTGGTTGCTCAGCTTGCAAACCCGACAGCTGAGGCCTCAGCAAAAACAGTACATACCTGGGCAATGAGCTGGCTGGGGCTCCAGCAACAACCAAAACAAGGTTTCCAAACAGTGGAAGCCCATGCACGCCGCCCACAGCCATGCATCAGATACTTCACCAAAGTCCCACACATGCCGGAGCCAGGCCCCAATCAATAAAAAATAAAAAATAAATAAATAAATCATTTTTCAGGTACACACATACGTGGTATATTTCATTCCACGCCATTATCTGCCACAGCAGAGTCATGTCAATGTTTTTCTTCCTTAAGTTTCATCCACACCATGGTCTGCCACGCAACAGATTCATGTCATTTTTCCTCAGGTTCACTCACGCTATTGTCTGCCACGCAGCAGATTCATGTCAATTTTTCCTTCCTTAAGTTTCGTCCACGCTATTGTCTGCCACGCAGCAGATTCAGGTCAATTTCCTCAGGTTCGCTCACGCTATGGTCTGCCACGCAGCAGATTCATGTCTTTTTTCCTCAGGTTCACTCACACTATTGTCTGCCACGTAGCAGATTCATGTCAATTTATTCAGGTTCGCTCACGCTATTGTCTGCCACGCAGCAGATTCAGGTCAATTTCCTCAGGTTCGCTCACGCTATGGTCTGCCACGCAGCAGATTCATGTCTTTTTTCCTCAGGTTCACTCACGCTATTGTCTGCCACGTAGCAGATTCATGTCAATTTCCTCAGGTTCGCTCACGCTATGGTCTGCCACGCAGCAGATTCATGTCTTTTTTCCTCAGGTTCACTCACACTATTGTCTGCCACGTAGCAGATTCATGTCAATTTATTCAGGTTCGCTCACGCTATTGTCTGCCACGCAGCAGATTCAGCTCAATTTCCTCAGGTTCGCTCACGCTATGGTCTGCCACGCAGCAGATTCATGTCTTTTTTCCTCAGGTTCACTCACGCTATTGTCTGCCACGTAGCAGATTCATGTCAATTTTCTCAGGTTCGCTCACGCTATTGTCTGCCACGCAGCAGATTCATGTCAATTTTTCCTTCCTTAAGTTTCATCCACGCTATGGTCTGCCACGCAGCAGACTCATGTCAAATTCCTCAGGTTCGCTCACGCTATCGTCTGCCACGCAGCAGATTCATGTCAATTTTCCTCAGGTTTGCTCACGCTATTGTCTGCCACGCAGCAGATTCATGTCAATTTTTCCTTCCTTAAGTTTCATCCACGCTATTGTCTGCCACGCAGCAGATTCATGTCAATTTCCTCAGGTTCGCTCACGCTATTGTCTGCCACGCAGCAGATTCATGTCAATTTTCTCAGGTTCGCTCACGCTATTGTCTGCCACGTAGCAGATTCATGTCAATTTTCTCAGGTTCGCTCATGCTATTGTCTACCACGCAGCAGATTCATGTCAATTTTTCCTTCCTTAAGTTTCATCCACGCTATGGTCTGCCACGCAGCAGACTCATGTCAAATTCCTCAGGTTCGCTCACGCTATTGTCTGCCACGCAGCAGATTCATGTCAATTTTCCTCAGGTTTGCTCACGCTATTGTCTGCCACGCAGCAGATTCATGTCAATTTCCTCAGGTTCGCTCACGCTATTGTCTGCCACGCAGCAGATTCATGTCAATTTCCTCAGGTTCGCTCACGCTATTGTCTGCCACGCAGCAGATTCATGTAAATTTTTCCTTCCTTAAGTTTCATCCACGCTATCGTCTGCCACGCAGCAGATTCATGTCAATTTTCCTCAGGTTCGCTCACGCTATTGTCTGCCACGCAGCAGATTCATGTCAATTTTCCTTAGGTTCATCTACGCTATTGTCTGCCACGCAGCAGATTCATGTCAATTTCCTCAGGTTCGCTCACGCTATTGTCTGCCACGCAGCAGATTCATGTCAATTTTTCCTTCCTTAAGTTTCATCCACGCTATCGTCTGCCACGCAGCAGATTCATGTCAATTTTCCTCAGGTTCGCTCACGCTATTGTCTGCCACGCAGCAGATTCATGTCAATTTTTCCTTAGGTTCATCTACGCTATTGTCTGCCACGCAGCAGATTCAGGTCAATTTTTCTTTCTTTAAAGTTTCATCCACGCTGTTGTCTGCCACGCAGCAGATTCATGTCAATTTTCCTTAGGTTCATCTACGCATTGTCTGCCACGCAGCGGATTCATGTCAATTTTGTCTGTTCCTTAGATTCATCCACGCTATTGTCTGCCACGCAGCGGATTCATGTCAATTTTGTCTGTTCCTTAGATTCATCCACGCTATTGTCTGCCACGCAGCAGATTCATGTCAATTTTGTCTGTTCCTTAGGTTCATCCACGCTATTGTCTGCCACGCAGCAGATTTAGGTCAAATTTTCCTTGGGTTCAGCCACGCTGTTGTCTGCCACGCGGCAGATTCATGTCAATGTTCCTTAGGTTCCTTCATACAATTGTCTGTCCACGCTATTGTCTGCCACGCAGCAGACTCATGTCAATTTCGTCTTTTCCTTAAGATTCATTCATGCTTGTCTGCCACGCAGCAGATTTACGTCAATTTAAATGTTTCTTTCACGTAATCATCTGCCACGCAGCAGTTGCCCTTTCCGTCTCGTTTTCTTTCCCTAACACATATCAGGCTTCAGTTGTGGTCTGCCACGCAGCAGTCCACGTGAGTTTTCCGGACATGCATCAGGTTCATCCACCGCCCTGACACGCATCAGGGACAGGTTCCCACGTCTCATGCGCTACTCACTCGCCCCGTCCTAATCCAGGTGCCTCGATGCGCCTCACGAGCTTCGCCTCTAGCCACGCAGCTAGCCCACGGGTTCCGGCCGCCTGCAAGGCGTCAGGTCATTCAGGGGCACCTCACAGGTGTCAGGCACGGTCAAGCTTGACTCAGCTTTCGCTCCCTGATTCACGTCAGGTCCTACCTTCTTCTGCTCTCAAACCTCACCCCATGTTTCTAGGGTCACCCCGGAGGTCTGTTCGGTTCGAAGTTCGCTAGGCGAATTCCTCAAGGTACCAATCCCAGGTCACCTTTTTTCATCCAGGTCGTTTTCGTTTACGATTGCATCAGCCAAGTCCAGGTAAGTTTGATTTCACTACTTCATTCCTTAGGATCAGGCTAGCATCCGCAGGTCTTTTTCCTTCAGGTAGTCTAGGCCAGCTCATCAGGTAGGTTGGGCCTCTTAACCTCTTCCTGGTAACGGATTCGGTCACTCTTCGGTGTCATTCAGAGGGTTTCACCGATTCACTCGCTGGTGTCAGGTGGCTCTATCACCCTTACCTTCCATTTTTCCTGTTCACAGCACGATGTCTCACGCATCGGATATCGCAGAGACTCGCTCCATTCCGGAATCGCCCGGCTCAGCCCACGGAAGCACTCTTTCATGCAGGCAATGGACCATCCCGAAACTCATGGCCGAATTAACCAGGAGAGACATCCGCTATCCTGCCTCAGCCCGCAAAGCTGAGTTGTACAGGCTACTGACGGCAGGGCCTATCTCAGCGGCTGAAGAGCAGGTGTCTCTGTCCACGGTCCAGACAGCGCTGGCCCAGCTTCATTCCGCTATCAACACTCTCACCAGTTCGGTGTCCGACATGCAGACCAGGTTGCTAGTGGTGGAAACCAGGCCATCAAGTTCAAGCACTCCCACCTCTCCGACTCCAGGCCCGTCCGCCATTCATGCCCCAACCCCAAGCCAGGCCCCCAGCTCCTTCACCATTTCCCCATCACATTTTGTTCCCGATAATATCCGAAAGGACACTTTGGCAGGTGATGCCAGACGCCGGTCCATCGGGGGTTCCTCCACCCGCCATCGAGACACCGATGATGGATTGAGCAAGCATGTCAGAACTGCCAAGTCACTCATCCATAACTCCCTATCCCTCAATACAGCCAGGAACTACAAGACCGGGTGGGAAACCTTCTCACAATTCTCCCTCAGACACCCACAAGGACATCTGGATCAAACAACTCATCTCATGGCATTCCTGGCTTATTGTCACACAGACCTTCACCTATCTTTCAGCACCATCAAATTGTACCTGGCAGGGGTACAATATTTCCTCACTTTAGATTTCCCAGGCAGCCAGTCCATATTTTCTTCCCAGGCCATCAAATCCACCCTTAGAGGGTTCCAAAAGAGCAGCAACAAGCCGGAGTCCCGCAGGAAACCAGTCACCGGGACAATGTTCAGGGCTTTTTCCACCTCCCTAGACAACGATCCTTTCGGGCCATACAAAAGCATAGTGATCAAAGCTGCCATGTATCTCAGTTTCTACGGGTTCTTACAGCCCGGGGAATTCACCAGCTCTCTGGGACACGCAAGCCTCACTTCAGACCAGCTGGTCTGGCAGCAGACCCATTGCACCCTTTCTCTCCATTCCACCAAAACTTCCCAAGTAGGACCTCCAGTCAAAATTGTCTACTTCCAGACCTTCAATGAATGGTGCCCGGTGGCCGTGTTCAACAAGCTTCTCGCTATCTCAACAGTTTCCGCGCCAGGCAGCCCTCTCTTTCCCTTCAACTCCAAAGGTCTGTCAACTTCACAGTTCATCCATCACATCAGAACTTTAGCTTCCGGGCTGGGGTTCGATGCCAAGGCCATCTCAGGGCATTCGTTCCGCATAGGCGCGGCTTCCGCAGCATCAAGTCACGGGGTCCCAGCACACGTCATCCAGGAAATGGGCAGATGGCAATCCTCCTGCTTCACGCATTACATCCCTAATCCACGAGCCGAGATCGCCAAGGCTTTCACCAACTTAGCCCTATGAGTTCTACCCTCACATTTCCTACCCGTTGACTTTTGCCCCTCATTTAGCTCGCACCCGGCCATGGCTTCCCGCACACCCCAGCCATCTGTAGCAGACAGCCTGTCATCCCTTCCCCCCCCCCTGTCCTCAGCCACGGTCTCTCACCGTAGCCAGGACCACAAGTAGTAAGGCTGAAGCTCAGCCTGCGTTTGTGGGAGGGGCGGAGGAGGCCTATTTAGTGCCACCTCACGCTCCCATCATGGACGCCGCGCTCTCACCCCTCCCACCCTTCCCCTTTCTTCACCTTTCTCACCATCAGGCATGCCCCTCATTTAGCTCGCACCCGGCCATGGCTTCCCGCACACCCCAGCCATCTGTAGCAGACAGCCTGTCATCCCTTCCCCCCCCCCTGTCCTCAGCCACGGTCTCTCACCGTAGCCAGGACCACAAATATAATTATATACAGGAGATACCCAGGTTATACCAGCATGCTCCATATCACTGTATACAGGAAGATGTATAACTTATACCAGCTGTACATATATAATTATATACAGGAGATGCCCAGGTTATACCAGCTGTACATATATAATTATATACAGGAGATACCCAGGTTATACCAGCATGCTCCATATCACTATATACAGGAAGATGTATAACTTATACCAGCTGTACATATATAATTATATACAGGAGATACCCAGGTTATACCAGCATGCTCCATATCACTATATACAAGAAGATGTATAACTTATACCAGCTGTACATATATAATTATATACAGGAGATGCCCAGGTTATACCAGCATGCTCCATATCACTATATACAAGAAGATGTATAACTTATACCAGCTGTACATATATAATTATATACAGGAGATGCCCAGGTTATACCAGCTGTACATATATAATTATATACAGGAGATACCCAGGTTATACCAGCATGCTCCATATCACTATATACAGGAAGATGTATAACTTATACCAGCTGTACATATATAATTATATACAGGAGATACCCAGGTTATACCAGCTGTACATATATAATTATATACAGGAGATGCCCAGGTTATACCAGCATGCTCCCTATCACTATATACAAGAAGATGTATAACTTATACCAGCTGTACATATATAATTATATACAGGAGATGCCCAGGTTATACCAGCATGCTCCATATCACTATATACAAGAAGATGTATAACTTATACCAGCTGTACATATATAATTATATACAGGAGATACCCAGGTTATACCAGCAGTACATATATAATTATATACAGGAGATGCCCAGGTTATACCAGCATGCTCCATATCACTATATACAAGAAGATGTATAACTTATACCAGCTGTACATATATAATTATATACAGGAGATACCCAGGTTATACCAGCATGGTCCATATCACTATATACAGGAAGATGTATAACTTATACCGGCTGTACATATATAATTATATACAGGAGATCCCCAGGTTATACCAGCTGTACATATATAATTATATACAGGAGATACCCAGGTTATACCAGCTGTACATATATAATTATAGACAGGAGATACCCAGGTTATACCAGCATGCTCCATATCACTATATACAAGAAGATGTATAACTTATACCAGCTGTACATATATAATTATATACAGGAGATACCCAGGTTATACCAGCTGTACATATATAATTATATACAGGAGATGCCCAGGTTATACCAGCATGCTCCATATCACTATATACAAGAAGATGTATAACTTATACCAGCTGCACATATATAATTATATACAGGAGATGCCCAGGTTATACCAGCTGTACATATATAATTATATACAGGAGATGCCCAGGTTATACCAGCATGGTCCATATCACTATATACAAGAAGATGTATAACTTATACCAGCTGTACATATATAATTATATACAGGAGATGCCCAGGTTATACCAGCATGGTCCATATCACTATATACAAGAAGATGTATAACTTATACCAGCTGTACATATATAATTATACACAGGAGATGCCCAGGTTATACCAGCTGTACATATATAATTATATACAGGAGATGCCCAGGTTATACCAGCTGTACATATATAATTATATACAGGAGATACCCAGGTTATACCAGCATGGTCCATATCACTGTATACAAGAAGATGTATAACTTATACCAGCTGTACATATATAATTATATACAGGAGATACCCAGGTTATACCAGCATGCTCCATATCACTATATACAGAAGATGTATAACTTATACCAGCTGTACATATATAATTATATACAGGAGATGCCCAGGTTATACCAGCTGTACATATATAATTATATACAGGAGATACCCAGGTTATACCAGCATGCTCCATATCACTATATACAAGAAGATGTATAACTTATACCAGCTGTACATATATAATTAAATACAGGAGATACCCAGGTTATACCAGCATGGTCCATATCACTATATACAAGAAGATGTATAACTTATACCAGCTGTACATATATAATTATATACAGGAGATGCCCAGGTTATACCAGCATGCTCCATATCACTGTATACAAGAAGATGTATAACTTATACCAGCTGTACATATATGATTATATACAGAAGATGCCCAGGTTATACCAGCATGCTCCATATCACTATATACAAGAAGATGTATAACTTATACCAGCTGTACATGTATAATTAAATACAGGAGATACCCAGGTTATACCAGCATGGTCCATATCACTATATACAAGAAGATGTATAACTTATACCAGCTGTACATATATAATTATATACAGGAGATGCCCAGGTTATAGCAGCATGGTCCATATATAGGACGATATACAAACCGGATTCCAAAAAAGTTGGGACACTATACAAATCGTGAATAAAACTGAATGCAATGATGTGGAGGTGCCAACTTCTAATATTTTATTCAGAATAGAACATAAATCACAAAAGTTTAAACTGAGAAAATGTACCATTTTACGGGAAAAATATGTTGAATCAGAATTTCATGGTGTCAACAAATCCCCAAAAAGTTGGGACAAGGCCATTTTCACCACTGTGTGGCATCTCCCCTTCTTCTTACAACACTCAGCAGACGTCTGGGGACCGAGGAGACCAGTTTCTCAAGTTTAGAAATAGGAATGCTCTCCCATTCTGGTCTAATACAGGCCTCTAACTGTTCCATCGTCTTGGGCCTTCTTTGTTGCACCTTCCTCTTTATGATGCGCCAAATGTTCTCTATAGGTGAAAGATCTGGACTGCAGACTGGCCATTTCAGTACCCGGATCCTTCTCCTACGCAGCCATGATGTTGTGATTGATGCAGAATGTGGTCTGGCATTATCTTGTGGAAAAATGCAGGGTCTTCCCTGAAGGAGATGACGTCTGGATGGGAGCAGATGTTGTTCTAGAACCTGAATATATTTTTCTGCATTGATGGTGCCTTTCCAGACATGCAAGCTGCCCATGCCACACGCACCCATGCCACCCCATACCATCAGAGATGCAGGCTTCTGAACTGAGCGTTGATAACAACTTGGGTTGTCCTTGTCCTCTTTGGTCCGGATGACATGGCGTCCCAGATTTCCAAAAAGAACTTGGAATCGTGACTCGTCTGACCACAGAACAGTCTTCCATTTTGCCTTTGACATGGCTTCTTCTTTGCACTGTAGAGTTTCAGCTGGCAACGGCGGATGGCACGGTGGATTGTGTTCACTGACAATGGTTTCTGGAAGTATTCCTGAGCCCATTCTGGGATTTTCTTTACAGTAGCATTCCTGATTGTGGTGCAGTGTCGTTTAAGGGCCCGGAGATCACGGGCATCCAGTATGGTTTTACGGCCTTGACCCTTACGCACAGAGATTGTTCCAGATCCTCTGAATCTTCGGATTATGTTATGCACAGTTGATGATGATAGATGCAAAGTCTTTGCAATGTTTCGCTGGGTAACACCTTTCTGATATTGCTCCACTATCTTTCTGCCAACATTGTGGGAATTGGTGATCCTCTACCCATCTTGGCTTCTGAGAGACACGGCCGCTCTGAGAAGCTCTTTTTATACCCAATCATGGTGCCAATTGACCTAATTAGTGTTAATTGGTCTTCCAGCTCTTCCTTATGCTCAAATTTACTTTTTCCAGCCTCTTATTGCTACTTGTCCCAACTTTTTTGGGATTTGTTGACACCGTGAAAATTTGAATCAACGTATTTTTCCTTTAAAATGATACATTTACTCGGATTAAACGTTTGATCCGTCATCTACGTTCTATTACACATAAAATATTGACATTTGCCATCTCCACATCATTGCATTCAGTTTTTATTCACAATTTGTTTAGTGTCACAACTTTTTGGGAATCCGGTTTGTATATTTACAGCTGGTGTAACACTAATATTATTATATTTACATTTTTTTAAGTTTTGTGCAATTTTCCTATATTCTGAAAAGAGGCAGGAGTTCTGTAAATTCCCGTAAAGATTCAGGAAGGGACATGGAGGTGATGAAGGCCGGTTCCTTCCTTTACGGTTCTCTATGGCGGTAGATAATTAGGAATTTTTCTGTGAGGTTTGGTCTCATGTGGATTTTTCAGTAGTCACTACTCTTGGGGTGATTTCACAGTAATAAGAACTTCCCAGAACCTATTTTGGAGACACAAAGACATTCTTGAGTTTTGTGTAGACACGTCTTAAAGGTCACTTTGGGTGCCATGTCTTCAGCACCGTTTTCCTCTTTCTGCATACTGCTGACTATTCTAGGACATGGAAAGTCTGAAAGACGATTTGGAAGAAGTAAAGCCAGAAAAAGATGATGATGGTCATTAAGACCTGGCCCCCCCAAGGAGCGCAGACTAGATGGTATTGGTTGCCACGCTGGCACCAGAACACTAAAGGCTTCCATCTTATTGGTATTGAATTACATATCTTAGTTTATGGCTGATGTAGGAATTAGGCTACATGCACACAACAGCTAAAAAAAATGTCAGTTAAAAACAGACATTTTTAACGGACGTTTATTTCACTGGTGCCTTTCTGAGAAATGGATGTTATAAATGGAGCCATTCAATTATATGGGGGCAGTCAGTAAAGAACGGACAAGATAGAACTATTTTTTGATGTTTTTCACTTGGTTTTAAAGCAGACGTCTGATGGCCTTAAAAAAAAATGCACATCACAAGTCCGTTTTTCACTGTCGTGTACATGTAGCCTAAGTAAATGTAGGAATAAATGCAGGGAAACTACAGGGGGAGTGCAGGGACAGTGCAGGGGGAGTGCAGGGAGAGTACAGATAGACTGCAGGGGGATTGCAGGGGGAGTGTAGCGAGGCCAGGTCCAGTGCCTGAGGGTTCCCTTGGATGGTGTAGAACAAAGTTGAGTCCAGACTTTTGAACAGTTGCTTTTACTTGTAATAAACGGTAATCCATACCGTTTTCAGACTTTATCTTGGTTTCCAATAGGTTTCAGCAGGCACATGGCAGGCAAATACTCTCTCTGCAAACAAACTCATCTCTGCTGTATCCTTAGTGTAGCTCTCTCAGCTCAGCTATGTTAGCAATAGTAGTCTGTCTCTTACTGTAGGAAATCCAGGAACTTCTTGTCCTGGTTTTGAATATCTCAAGCTCTCACTTTAGCTTGGATGAAGGCAATGCAAGCCCAGGAGGGGACATGCAACCAAAATGCACTTTAGAGACAGAGCCTCTGGGCCTAGCAGAGCAGGCAGTGCTCTGCTAGCCAACATACAACCTTTTCCCAGGAGGGGGTAGGCTAGACTGACTCCCTAACACTAAACTCCTCCTCTCTCTAAGTCATCAAATAGTGCGCCTCCTGCTGTCCATACGTTTGACCTATAAGGTCCAGCGTTCTTACATTTCTACTCTTTCTGAGAGAGGGATAGAGACTGGAAGGAAAAGTTCCAGATTCTGCTAATGCTCTGCCAAGAATTTGCTTCCACCTGCTGGCGGACCAGGCACACTACATGAAATACAACAGTTACATGGAATAAATATGCACATTATTCTGAGATGACATAAAATACATTAGATGACAGGTATTAGCACATAGGAGACAGTAGCAGGGTGCCAAAATGAGTGGTAATGGCACTCCGGGACATTACATAAATAAATACATCTGACACAGAATAAGTCTCTGTCACCGCCAGACATCTGAGAAGCTCTGACAGACGTTCTTCAGTACCTCCTGCTTGAGGTTCTTTTGTTTTGCTTTCGTTTTCTCATCTCGTTAGCCTCTCTCAGCTGTCATGTAGTTGCACTGATTGCATCCCTTTAAATCCCTTCCCATACTGCATCACTTTGCGGTTTATACAACTTCCTGGAGTGTGTGCATGCTTGATGCTACTACTGATGCTTCTACAGATAAGTCTGTTCATTTATTTGTGTTTTCCTGTTTGCTTGCACCTAGGTGACCCTGACTCCCTCCGTATCAAGTGTAGGGAGCCGGTGGTCGTGTCCCCTCACTATTATAGCGTGTTCAGGTGTCATACAGTCGAGGCACGAGGGCATGCAATTTTCTATCATAGAGATCTTTGCATGGGCTGAGAAGACAGGGAGAGTTTCAGCGCTTAAATAGGGGTCACCCTTTTGTTCCTTAGTTTTGGATCAAGCCAGTCGGATCCTTATTTGTAACTTCTTGTTTTCTGTTACACCATCTGTGACAGTCTCCCTGCACTCTTCCTGCAGTATACCTGTAGTCTCCCTCCTCTCTTCCTACACTCCCCCTGCACTCTATCTGTACTCTCCCTGCACTCCCCCTGAACTCCCCCAGCAGTCTCCCTGCACTCTCCATGCAGTCTCCTTCTCCAATATTCTTTTATTCATCGTCTTAAGCAACACTGTCCCTAGCGCATGAACACTTGTCATGTCTCTCCCGATGCTAAGCTCACAGGACAATGGAGGAGACCGCATGGTTTTTCTAAACTTCGGACTGAATTCCATTTCTAATGATTTGTTTCGCTCAGCACTAGTTATCAGTCTTAACAACTCAGAAAACCCCTTTAAGGAACTGGATTCCATGATGTACATGTTTATTTTTTAATTTTTTTTTTACTGGAAGCATCAATTACATCCAGGTATAGATACTGTAGATATATATAGATGGACGATGGAGAATTCAATAAATAACTCAATTACAGTCGTCCCACAGGAATCTGAGGATGAAAAAGTTGTATTTCTTGATGCAGCGGTTTGGTTGTGGCCTCGAGGGATGGGCACTACCACATTATTACTGTTAGAAGAACAGCAGTTTAGACCCACACGTTGGTCCTCTTAACACTGGTGGAGACCAAAAATGGTTTCATCGCAAAACATCACTCAGGGAAATAGCACTCCAATTTGGGAGACAGCAATTTTTGACTCTGGTCTCCCATGAGAAGTTTTATGCTGGATTGTACAGGACATGGGAAACCTAAATGGTCCAAACATAGATAATAATGTCATCTTACAACGACAGAGCATTTTCATCTTCTGGGAGCTTCCCTGCATTTGCTAAACTAGCCCATAGATCGCTGACGTTTTCTGTATCGGGGGGAATGACTTTTGTCTAGAACTAGAGTTGAGCGAACACCTGGATGTTCGGGTTTCAGAAGTTTGGCCGAACTTTCCGAAAATGTTCGGGTTCGGGATCCGAACTCAACCCGAACTTCGCTCCGAACCCCATTGAAGTAAAAAAGGACCCAAACTTTTCGGCACTAAAAGGGCTGTAAAATAGACCAGGAAAGGGCTAGAGGGCTGCAAAAGGAAGCAAAATGTTGGTAAATCTCCTGCAAACAAATGTGGATAGGGAAATGAATAAAAAATGTTAAAAAATTAACCAATATCAATTGGAGAGAGGTCCCATAGCTGAGAATCAGGCTTCATGTCAGCAAAGAATCAGGCTTCATGTCATAGCAGAGAATCAGGCTTCACGTCACCCACCACTGGAACAGGCCATTGTCAGATATTTAGGAGTAGCTTGGGTTGGACGGCACTCCTCTGGTGTCGTTTTGGTACGGTGCTCAATGGTAATTTGAGGTAAAAATAATTTTCTAATAAAATACATTTTCAAAACTACTAAAAACGAGTGCCGTGGTTTCCTTCATTGTCAGATATTTAGGCCCCGGCACCCAGACAGAGGAGAGAGGTCCCATAGCAGAGAATCAGGCTTCATGTCATAGCAGAGAATCAGGCTTCATGTCACCCAACACTGGAACAGGCAACTGTCAGATATTTTTAGGCCCCGGCACTCAGACAGAGGAGAGAGGTCCCATAGCAGAGAATCAGGCTTCATGTCATAGCAGAGAATCAGGCTTCATGTCACCCATGACTGGAACAGGCCATTGTCAGATATTTTTAGGCCCCGACACCCAGACAGAGGAGAGAGGTCCCATAGCAGAGAATCAGGCTTCATGTCATAGCAGAGAATCAGGCTTCACGTCACAGCAGAGAATCAGGCTTCACGGCACCCACCACTGGAACAGGCCATTGTCAGATATTTAGGCCCCGGCACCCAGACAGAGGAGAGAGGTCCCATAGCAGAGAATCAGGCTTCATTTCATAGCAGAGAATCAGGCTTCATGTCACCCAACACTGGAACAGGCCATTGTCAGATATTTTTAGGCCACGGCACCCAGACAGAGGAGAGAGGTCCCATAGCAGAGAATCAGGCTTCATGTCATAGCAGAGAATCAGGCTTCACGTCACAGCAGAGAATCAGGCTTCACGTCACCCACCACTGGAACAGGCCATTGTCAGATATTTAGGCCCCGGCACCCAGACAGAGGAGAGAGGTCCCATAGCAGAGAATCAGGCTTCGTGTCATAGCAGAGAATCAGGCTTCATGTCACCCACCACTGGAACAGGCAATTGTCAGATATTTAGGCCCCGGCACCCAGACAGAGGAGAGAGGTCCCATTGCAGAGAATCAGGCTTCATGTCACCCACCACTGGAACAGGCCACTTTCAGATATTTAGGCCCCGGCACCCAGACAGAGGAGAGAGATCCCATAGCAGAGATTCAGGCTTCATGTCATAGCAGAGAATCAGGCTTCACATCACCCACCACTGGAACAGGCCACTGTCAGATATTTAGGCCCCGGCACCCAGACAGAGGAGAGAGGTCCCATAGCAGAGATTCAGGCTTCATGTCATAGCAGAGAATCAGTCTTCACGTCACCCACCACTGGAACAGGCCACTGTCAGATATTTAGGCCCCGGCACCCAGACAGAGGAGAGAGGTCCCATTGCAGAGAATCAGGCTTCAAGTCACCCACCACTGGAACAGGCCACTGTCAGATATTTAGGCCCCGGCACTCAGACAGAGGAGAGAGGTCCCATAGCAGAGAATCAGTCTTCATGTCATAGTAGAGAATCATGCTTCATGTCACCCAACACTGGAACAGGCCACTGTCAGATATTTTTAGGCCCCGGCACCCAGACAGAGGTTCATTCAACTTTGGGTTGCCCCGCAATATAATGGTAAAATGAAAATAAAAATAGGATTGAATGAGGAAGTGCCCTGGAGTCCAATAATATATGGTTAAGGGGAGGTAGTTAATGTCTAATCTGGACAAGGGACGGACAGGTCCTGTGGGATCCATGCCTGGTTCATTTTTATGAACGTCAGCTTGTCCACATTGGCTGTAGACAGGCGGCTGCGTTTGTCTGTAATGACGCCCCCTGCCGTGCTGAATACACGTTCAGACAAAAACGCTGGCCGCCGGGCAGGCCAGCACCTCCAAGGCATAAAAGGCTAGCTCTGGCCACGTGGACAATTTGGAGACCCAGAAGTTGAATGGGGCCAAACCATCAGTCAGTACGTGGAGGGGTGTGCACACGTACTGTTCCACCATGTTAGTGAAATGTTGCCTCCTGCTAACACGTTGCGTATCAGGTGGTGGTGCAGTTAGCTGTGGCGTGGTGACAAAACTTTTCCACATCTCTGCCATGCTAACCCTGCCCTCAGAGGAGCTGGCCGTGACACAGCTGCCTTGGCGACCTCTTGCTCCTCCTCTGCCTTGGCCTTGGGCTTCCACTTGTTCCCCTGTGACATTTGGGAATTCTCTCAGTAGCGCGTCTACCAACGTGCGCTTGTACTCGCGCATCTTCCTATCACGCTGCCAATCTAGCATTCAGCCATCAGCTTTACACCATTCCGACGTGCTGCATTATATGACTTGTAACATTTATTGATTTACAGGTGTTTAATAAACACCTGGAAATCAATAAATGTTACAAGTCATATAATGCAGCACGTCAGAATACACTAAATAATTTTACCAGCCACAGCAGTAACCACAGATTTAGCTGAATATAAATTGTAGGCCTAGTATTTAGGCCCTGGATGACAGGTATCCCTTTTTACGGACAGAATTAGACTTGGAGATGCACGGTAGCGTGTGAAGTTATTGAGGAGGACCCTATCCGCACCTTCAATCTAATATACCCTTTTACGGACAGAAATACACTATGTGAGATGCACAATAGTGCGTGCAAATTTAAAGGCTTATGCTTTCAGCAATTGTAATTTAACAGTTTGTGTAATATACCCTATTACGGAACAAAAATACACTTGGAGATGCACGCTGAGTGTAATATACCCTTTTACGGACAGATTTAAACTTGGCCTGCAACAGCAGAAACCACTGATTTAGGGTATTGCTATTTTGGGAATTGAATTTCAACCCAGAACAAAAACTATGCTTTGACGGACACTAAAAAACTTGTCCAGCCACAGCTGGAACACCAGATTTAGGGAATTGCTATTTTGGCAGTTGAATTTCGCCCCAGAAAAAAAATATATCCTTTGCCAGACAGCAGACAGTATTACAATTGGCTGGCCACAGCTGAAACACCAGATTTAGGGTACTGCTATTTTGGCAATTGTATTTCACCCCTCAATAAAATAGCAAGCACAGCCAAGCCCCTGATGTAGGATATAGCAAAAATAAAACCACACCATTGAGGGTTAAATGTACTTGGTGGCAGCTTGTGCTGGCGCACCACAAGACACGAAATGGCCGCCGATCACCCCAGAAAAAAGTGACAGAAAAATGCTCTGGGCAGCCTAAAAACAGTGAGCATTTAAATAGCAGAGGTTGAATGATTCACAGCTGTAGATCGATCACTTCATTAAGTGTTTTGGAAGAGTAAATCCCTGCCTAATCTCGCCCTAACAGCAGCAGCTGCATCCTCTCCCTACACTGATCAGAGCAGAGTGACGGGCGGCGCTACGTGACTCCAGCTTAAATAGAGGCTGGGTCACATGGTGCTCTGGCCAATCACAACCATGCCAATAGTAGGCATGGCTGTGATGGCCTCTTGGGGCAAGTAGTATGACGCTTGTTGATTGGCTGCTTTGCAGCCTTTCAAAAAGCGCCAAGAAAGCGCCGAACACCGAACCCGAACCCAAACTTTTACGTAAATGTTCGGGTTCGGGTCACGAACACCCCAAATCTCGGTACGAACCCGAACTATACAGTTCAGGTTTGCTCATCCCTATCTAGAACCTTACTCCAGAAATGATGCAGATGACTCAGCAATCAACTGTTCTCAGATACCATCTCCAACAACAGTGGGCAAATACCTGAATACTTCAAACTCTCCATAAAATTAGCATCATAACGAGGAATCCAACTACAGCTGCAGCTAGCCTTGCATGCAAATGAAAGTTTTGGCTAGCATCCATCCTGTAGAACATTCCTCTGGCTTCATGTAATTCCGTTTTCTGATAAATAACTCATCGAAGTTGTCAGAGGAGCTACATCAGTAGCGATCTGGCGGCTGAACCACACATTGATATGGAGATGAGTTCTGACACCAGTTTTATGCCTGCACCCATTGTTTCCGAGATTTGTATGAGACAAAAATAATCCAATGCTTAAAAAGTGTTGTTGGCCAACCCCATCGCTGAAGCACTAGCTTCAACTAAGTCACAGAGTTGAGGATCCAATTATGTGTGAGATTCCTATGTAAGAGCCATTGTTTGAGAGTTCCCTCAATGCTGCTGGATGGCCATTAAAGCTCATTCACTCAGCACAATTAGTGGCCCCATTATAAAGGGGCCTGCAGGGGTCACAGGTCCTCTTTAAGGTGGCCTACACTCTACGTAGTTTTAAAGTAAAACACTTACATTCCCTCAATACGTTCCGAGGTTGTATCGATGAGACATCAAACGTTGACATCTGTATCACATCTAGGAAGTAGTTTGATCTTGAAAAGTTATACCCAGAAGCAACATGTGATACAATCTAATCCGGACTGAATCTGTTCCAAAACTAATACAATCACTAAGCTGGATTTTCAAATTTGACTGATAAGGATCGGAGAGGTCTAGGCCAAGCTAAATGCGTCTGAGTGCATGAATAGAAAACTCGGAGAGTTAGTTACTTGTAGTCTGTATTTCAGAGTTAAGCCTCTTGGCTAAATCATTGTGATGAAAAGTGATGACTGGGGTGCCTAATACAAGATCAAATCTGTTTTGACTCCTGTCGGCCATCTGGCTGGAGTTCCTCCAAAATGTCTTGTCTTTTTGTCGGCTCTTCAGGCTTCTCAGTTGCTGTGCTTTCATGATCCCTGTGATTGTCTCCATCAGGAGCAGACTGGGAACTGGTGGCCCTGGACAAAAGTTAAAAGTGGCTCCATTTTGACTGAAGGCAGGGCCAATATAAGTAGGTGGGGCCAGCAATACCTCCCCAAAAGCTGCCCCACTGTGGTGGCCACAGCCAGTTGATCAATCTGTTTTCCTAATCTAGATGCCTCTGGACGGCAATACAGTTGAATTGAGGAATCATTAGGGGAGCATCAGGTCACTACTTACCTGAGCAAGTAGTGACCCCCTGAGCATCAGCGCACTGGTAAGTTTCCCTGTAGAGTCTATGGCCAGTCTACCCCTGGTCTTCAGCCTTTGTATTGCCGGTTGTTCTCTCTACAGAAGAGGTTTACTGGAAATATGCAACCATATGAAAGTGGGGTCACCGATATCTCACAATTCATTGATATGGTGCCCACCCCGAGCTCAGTGAGCTGATATTTTAATTTAAGGCTTCTTTCACGCGACCGTATTTTTTCCCGTTTACGGGCCGTTTTTTGCGTTCCGTATACGGTCTGTATACAGAACCATTCATTTCAATGGTTCTGCAATAAAAACCTGAATGTACTCTGTATGCATTCCGTTTCCGTTTTTCCGTTCCATTTAAAGATAGAACATGTCCTATTATTGCCCGCGAATCACGTTCCGTGGCTCCATTCAAGTCAATGGGTCCGCAAAAAAAATCTGAACACATACGGAAATGCATCCGTATGTCTTCCGTATTTCTTTCGTTTTTGCGGAACAATCTATTGAAAATGTTACGCCCAGCCCAATTATTTCTATGTAATTACTGTATACTGTATATGCCATACGGAAAAATGGAACGGAAAAACGGAAACAAAAAAACGGAACGACGGATCTGTGAAAAATGGACCGCAAAACACTGAAAAAGCCATACGGTCATGTGAAAGAGGCCTAACTGCAATCACTTTTTGATGGACCTTTAAACAATTGGTGGGGCGTTAACCTCAATCTAGCCAACTTCAGCTAATGTTCTTCTACAGGTCCGGAAGCGTACGCAGGTGAAATCTAACCGGAGAATAAAACTACTCAAAAGGAGGTGATGTGTTATTGTATCTCACATTCTAGACACGCAGAATAGTAGTTGTGACTTATATGACAGTGAATCTTCAGAAGTCACCTAAGGCTTTACATTCCACAGTGGAGGCGCCCGCAGACTCAGCATTACTCATCAGATTTCACATACAGGAGCTTTCTTGGTAGCATGCTCCACCAGGTTTATTATTACAACCAGCCAAGTCAGAATGTGTTTAACAAAATGTCGCTTTCCTTGATTACACACCCAAGGAGACCCAAGATGAACCTTCATTCATATGTCAAAGGCAGAGGTGTAGCTAGGCTTTACTGCACCTGGGGCAAAGAACCCCCCCCCCCCCATCCTCCGAGACCAAAGCTTAGAGGAGCTGTAAGATCTTCAGACAAGTTTTCACAAATACTTATTCCTCATGTAATAATTCAGGAGCATCAATTCTTGTGATGTACTGTCTTTATTACTCCAGCTTAAAGTTTACAAAAACATTGCCAGCAAACCGCTAGAAGGGTCCAGTCACATGTCCGTATGTGTTTTGTGGATCTGCAAAACACGGACACTGGCAATGTGTGTTCCACATGTTGCGGACCGCACATCTCCGACACTCTCATAGAAAATGCCTTATCTTGTCCGCAATTGCTATTTTTTTGCGTATCCGCAAATGCGGATGCGGACCCATTTTTCGGACGTGTGAATGCACCCTTAAGGTACTGTTGTGTCCCCCCCACTCCCAAATGGAGCCATGAAATTAAAGAAACCCCCCCCCACACACACACACACACACACACACCTCCTGACATTTCAGTTTTAGTAAATACTTGCATTCCCCATGTAGTACTTCTAGAGCATCTATTCTTATGGCCCTCTGATGTGCCACTCCTATATTATTCCTGCTAGAGGTAATGAATGAATTGCCAGCAGGGTGTTACCAGTTGGAGGAGTGTCCCTGCATAGTCCACCACCAGCAGCAGTCATTGGACAGAGTCAGACACACCAGTACCTTTACAGCAGAGTGCGGGCAGGAGTAATAAAGGAATGACACAGAGTCATAAAAGTAGAGGCTGCAGAATTCTTACTACATGGGGAATGCAAGTAGTAACTAAAACTGACATGTCAGGAGAGGTGACAGCTCCTCTTTAATGGCATGCCCCAATTCCTCCCGCAACAGAACTGTCAAAAACTAGCGAAAATATTGTTTTGGTTTAGACCCTTTTCTAGCAAAGCTGTAAGTGAGCGGCACTAGAGAGAGTCAGTCTTCAGTGTTTTACTGAGGGCTGAAGATGCCCGTGTGTGACGAGAGGCGGCTGGAATCCTCTGTATCTTACACACAGGAGTCTTCTGCAGACTGGAGACAGATTAGAGCTTGGCTAAGAAGACTCCTTACACTCTTTGTCCCTAATAAAGTATACTACAAAAACAGTAACCATCCCTGTCCCTACACAATCTAATATATAAAGCTGAGTGTGTGTGTGTATGTCCGCTAAAGGAATCCGCAGTGTCGCATTTACAATCACGAAATTTGGCACACAGCTACATCCGGTGTCCGGGAGGGTTTTAGACCGGGTCTCAGCTCTCTAGGACGTACCGTTCCTGAGATATTACCAAAAAATGCATTAGCCAATAGAAGCTTGGTCACATGACTCTTATCAGCCAATAGAAGCTCGCAGGACGTTACCCGCCACATACAGTTTTACTTCAGGTTTCCATAACAACCCAGCCATTTATCTTCACTGCTGTAGGTGAGCTTTAGGCCCCCTGCACACGATCAGGATTGCGTGTGTATTTTCCGCGCGGATTTGCATGCGGAAAATCCGCACCGTAGGTCATGTACATTGTATTCTATGAGAATTTGAAATTCTCAATGCACACGATGCAGATTTTTTCCGCGCGGATTTTGACCTGCGGTGCGGATTTAAAAATCCGCGACATGTCAATACATTTTTTTTTTTCTGACCGGATTTTCTTAATTCACTTAGTGAAATCCGCATGCGGAAAATCCGCACGCAAATCCGCATGCAAATCCGCACCAATTAATGCGGATTGACCGCACGGATTTGCCTGTGAACACCTGCGGATTTCAGTGCGGATTCTCCGCACATAAATCCTGGACGTGTGCATGTAGCCTAAAAGGCAATCTGTCACCAGGATAATCGCTATTGAAGTAAAGCCATGGCCTAATAGCACTTAGTAGCTTATTTCAGGATGTGCCTTTGTTCCAGCAATAGATGTTTTTATTCTCTGAAAATACTGTTTATTTGGTATGCAAATGATCCAGTAAGGTAACATAGTAACATAGTACATAAGGCCAAAAGAAGACATTTGTCCATCCAGTTCAGCCTGTTATCCTGCAAGTTGATCCAGAGGAAGGCAAAAAAAACCTGTGAGGTAGAAGCCAATTTTCCCCACGCCCAGAGGAGCGTCACTCTTGCAGAAAGGAACCCAGACATGCCCCCTGCCACAATGTGTCCACCGTCAAAAGACTTAAAACCCCGCCCCCAGGTCCCGCTAAGCCACGCCACTATCTGGTTAGGCCACGCCCACTTCCACTGAGCTGACGGGGATTGAAAAAATGAAGGTAAAAATTGACTTCTGTCAGTTGAAGGGGTGGGAGGGAGGGTGACTTTCTCCCTGCAGCTCACACTTAGACAGCACGGTGCTGCTGTCTTAGAGTGAGCTGTTCAAAAGGACATGCCCCTGAGCTGGTTAGGCCACACCCCCTCCCACTACTTAGCCGACTGAGATTGAAAAAATGAAGTTAAAAATCTACTTCTAGGTCCCACTAAGTCACGCCTCAATGTTGTTAGGCCACGCCCCCTCCACTCCTCAGCCAACAGGGGTTGAAAAAATGAAGGTAAAAATCTACTTCTGTCAGCTGCAGGGGTGGGAGGGAGGGTGACTTTCTTCCTGCAGCTCACACTCAGAAAGCACAGTGCTGCTGCCTTAGAGTGAGCTGTTCAAAAGGACACGCCCCGATGCGGTTGGGCCATGCCCCATCCCACTCCTCACCCGACAGGGATTGAAAAAAATTAAGGTAAAAATCAACTTCCGTAAGCTGTAGTGGTGGGAGGGAGGGTGACTTTCTCCCTGCAGCTCAAACTCAGACAGAACAGTGCTGCTGTCTTAGAGTGAGCTGTTCAAAAGGACACGCCCCTGATCCAGTAAAGGCCACTGTTAATGGGGCGGGCCCCTGTGGAGGTTGCTGTCAAGGGGGTGGTATGCTGTGAAAGTCACTGTTAAAGGGGAAGGCTGCTGTAAAGGTCAACGTTAAGGGAGTGGGCGGCTGTGGAGGTCCAATTTTAAGGGACGGCGCACTGTGGGGGGGTGTCAGTGTTAAGGGGTGGGGGGCTGTTGAAGGTCACTGTTTTGGGATGGGGGGCTGTAGATGTCACTGTTATAGTGGATAGTGTTGATATCTTTTAATGACACACACAAACATTAAATGAAATAGATTAAATATACCCGAGCGAAGCCGTCTTCAGTATTAAAAAAAACCTAAACGACAGTTACATTTTCACTTTACAAGCTTTCATTGCTGCAAAGGTTTTTATGATGTCATCATAAGAAAGTTTTGCTCCAACCTCGTGCTCAATGGAAATAATGCTAACATTTGAAGGTACGTTTTCAGAAGCTTTGACTTGCTGAAGCTTCTTTCACTGGAAGCAACCGTTACTGGTATCGCGAAGAAGATTCTCAAAGCTATGGCGGTATTGGGGTAAGCATCTTCTAGTCCGTTGTTGTAAATGAAGCTCCACAGACTTGCAGGTGTGGCAGTCCTCATACTTGTGTTGAAATCCAGAGCGTGATATTTAAAGCTCTCCGCTTCTAGAATTATTTCATCCTTATCAAGATCATCTTCATATACCCGGGACAGTTCTGTGGCCTTTTCCTTGACCTCTTGTGTTGATAATGAGTCAAATGGAGACCCAGTAAGAAAACCAAAAATAGCATTAACCATGGCTTCAAAACACGTTCTCGTTTCAGAAAGAATTTTGTCACTTATTTCAACAAGTGCAACCCTAAATTTGTCTTCTTGTGAGAATAGCGCACTCTCATCTTCACATTCTTCTTTGACCATCCTATTGACTTTTCGCTTTCTTACATCTCTGAAGTGTGGATCCAGCCCACCCCTTTCAGCTATTGTTTTTGCTTCATTTATGGCATCAGCTGCAAAGCTTGTTCTAGTTGACTCTGCAGCAGAGGCGCGGGGTGCACTGGGGTCCATTTAAGATGGAGAGGTAAATGTTTTTTTGCGACGTCAGTTGCAGTAAAGCAACAAGGGCACAGGGCCCCTTTTAGTGATATGATGGTAGATGGTACCGAGGTGTAGGAATGTCAGAGTGGTGGTGAGTGGCTGAAATGTCCCTTAATGTTTTGTGTACTTGTCACAGGGCTCCTACCTGGATATGCTGGAACCCGAGGTGTTGGCTCTGAAGCAGTCAAAGGGGGTAGTGAACTTGAGGACAAAGAATAAATTGAGTCCAGACCATGTGGTGAAGTTGATAACAGCTTTACTTGAATGAACGCTTCTCCAAACAGTTTACAGACTTTGTCTTGGTTTCCAGCAGGTGTTGGCATTAAGTATGGCAGGCAAACAATCTCAACTCTGCTACAGCTGTTGCTCTCTGGCTCTACAGTTCTGACAAGCTTCAATAGAATCTCTACTTCTGCAGAATGCAGCAACTTCTCTCTTGTAGTCTCAATCAGATGTTGCAATGTTTGAGGGTGCGTGCAGTTGGCATGCTGACTGCAGCAATGTCTACCAGAGTGGTTGCCCGTGGAATGAATGTTCATTTCTCTACTATAAGCCGTCTCCAAAGGCATTTCAGAGAATTTGGCAGTACATCCAACTGGCCTCACAACCGCAGACCACGTGTAACCACACCAGCCCAGGACCTCCACATCCAGCATGTTCACCTCCATTATTGTCTTAGACCAGCCACCTAGACAGCTGTTCCCAGTGATGGTCGTGTCCCGACCTTTTCTCCTTTGCCTTGCGTGGCTCCTTCCGCAGAGCAGGCTTATCCCCTCTCACTTCTTTTACGTGCCTCTGATTCACTTCTTCCTTCTTTCCAGCAGTGGTTTCTCCCACTTTGGCAGCAGTTTCAGAGACCTCGGCTTCTTTAGTGTTTTTTCCGCTTCGTTATCCGCTCCTTCGGTCACTGGGGCAACTGAGGACTTCACGTTCTCCAACACCTCAGCCTCAACTTCTTCAGCCTTGGTTTTATTGGACCCGGCATCATATACTTGCCCTCTTAAGTCCTTTTCCTCTTTCTTATTGAGGTAGGAGGTATCGGGGACACCAGGGACTTCACCAGACTCGTTGACTTCTGGCATTTTCTCCAGAGGCTCACTTAGGACACGGTTCTCCTTTCGGGAAGAATTCAGGAGAGCCAACCCAAAGTAGTAGACAGGATTCACATACTGGTCGTCCATCTCCTCGTATTCCTTCCCCAGCAGGCTGCTGGCTATTTGGACAGCTTTTCAGGGGGAGGGGACGTTTTTCAGGACCAGGTCCTAGCTACCCACTGCCATGAGTCTCTTGGCCTCTACATCCACATCAGCCCCCTCAATGGGTTTAGCAGAAAGATCTTCCATCTTCTCTGCCTTGGTCGTCACCGCGGTGCCACATTTTCAGACCCCTTCTTAACAGGCTCTGGCTTAGACTTCTTGGCCTCTTGTAGAGGATTCTCCTCTTCGGTTTTCTCATTTTGTTTTGATTGAGACAACCTATCATCTCGAGAAGCTCTTGCCTCTAACTCTTCAGGCTTAATCTTCTCCAACTTATAGAGATTCTTCCCAACGTCATCCTTTGAGCTCATGAGATCCTCCATCTCTGCTCTGAGTTGCTTGTTCAGCCTCTCAAACTCATCTCGCTCCTCTTGCGCTTCTTTAAGGGCTCTAGCCAAGGAGAGGGCCTTAGTCACTTTTTCCCGAGCATCGCCTTCGCTTGGTCATGTTCTTTGGCATATCGGGCCAAGATGTAATTCTCTTCAGCCCAGGGCCGGTCAACCTTCTGTTTCTTCTTAGTTTTTCGCACCAATTTATTGGAAGCGCCCCGCTCTTGGGCCTCCTGGTCCAGCTGCTCCTCGCTAGGTTCTGCTGCAGCAGATATAGGAGTATCACCATTCACTTTTTTGAGACCCTGTGGGGGTTCCACCCAGAGTCCCTTAGAGCACTTTATCGGTGTCTACCGTAGTTTTCTGTATTTCTTTGGAGCTTTTGCTCTTCATCTGGATATCAGGCTGTAGACCCATCAGATCACTAGTTTCTTTTGGGGTCTCCTCCCTTGACCCCTCTGCAGCCTTCTTCGGCGACTCTGTGAAGACAGCTAGTCTTTTCTTTTTTATATCTAAGGACCGTGTAGAGAGGGAGAAATAGTCTTCCTGATTGCTGTTGTACCGACATGTCAGGTCCTTTACCATGGCCTGGGTATGGGTGTCAGACACTAGGCTGAAGTCTCCCCACTAAACTCTCGTCATGTCAGATACAACTGTCATCTGGTCGCTACTAGTAACCACCTCAACTTTGCAAGACTTTGACCTGGTAGCTTCCCTCTCGGAGTTGCTAATGGTCACAGCACATACGTCACCTATGCCGCTCGTGTTATTATTAACGCTGACCTCTAGGGGCACTGACGAGTTAATCCCTACCTGGGACATTACCTAATTGACCATAGAACACTGTGGAGACTGCATATCCACCTCTAGAACTGCCACACTTTCCTGTCCATTCACCCCCTTGGGTTCACCCCGCTGTAATTTCTCAACATTTATCAACCCTTATGCGCTATTCCCCCGACCACATCCTGCAACGGAAAAGGCATGTCATCGTCATCACCTATTTCACAAGACGTCACATTTTCATTTTGCATTTTATCAGCACCATTGTTTCTAATGGTCACTTCATTTAAAGGGCTAGAAACCACTTCTGCAGGAGTTTCATCACTAGCTGCAGAAGTATTTCCCCACAGTCCCCATACCAAACGGAAACCACGGCCCCACTTCACCTCATGTACATTTTTTACAAAAATCCACATTGTAATTATGACGTTCAAGTAACTTGACACTTTCACTTTGCATCTTATCTGCACCCTTGTTCTCAATGTGCAGCTCCTTCACATTATCATTTAAAGGGACAGGTACAGGTTCTGCAGGAGTTTTGTCACTCTCTGCAGAAGTGTCTCCATTACTCAAAACCTCCAAGCATAAGGGGAAATTACGGCCCACCATTCCCTCATGTATGAGCGTATTTGTAACATCAGGTTCACAAGACCCAGTTCTCACTGGAGACTTCCTCTCAGTGAGAACCACCTGATAGTCCGTATAGGGGTACATTCACACATTCACACGGACACCAGCAATGTGCGTTCCGCATTTTGCGGACGGCACATCGCCGGCACTATAATAGAATATGCCTAATCTTGTCTGCAATTGCGGACAAGAATAGGACATGTTCTATTTTTTTCGGGAACGGAATTGCGGACCCGGAAGAGCGGATCCGGGCAGCACATCGTGCGGCCCCATAGAAATGAATGGGTCCACAATTCCGTTACACAAAATGTGGAACAGAATTGCGGACGTGTGAATGGACCTTTATCCACATAATTGTCCCGAACATTTAATATTCTATCAGTCTCTCGGGCAGCTATCATGCTACCTCTTACCTGGGCTAGCATGGGATCTCTGACTTTCACCACCCGCTCTTTGGACGACCCAGAAACCTTCTCCCCTGCAGGTTCCTGCGAGGGAGTAACCACAACTGCCTGCTCAGACACTGCGTTTTTCCAAATGTCATACGCTTCCGAGACAGTTTCTCGCCTCTGTGATTTTTCAGTCACCGACCCAGCCGGTTTCCACTGCGACCCGGGTCACGGTCACTGGAACTGCCACAAAATTATCAACAGGAACAGTCTTACCGCCTGACGTTGTGGATTCGGTAGTCAAGAGACAAAGATATTTCCAGGATCTCTCTACCGAGATCACCAGCCTTCTCTTGGTTCCCGAACACCGGCCGACTCCTTACTGTACCCGTTGCCACCGGAAACAGCAAGGCCTGGAGTCTCAACTTTTCCTGGACGGTCACTCCACCGCACCCTTTTGGACTCTGTGCACAGTCACAGGTAATATAGCAACTCCGGAAAACCGCACAGTTCTCCATCTTGTCTTCCCAGCGGTTGCCCTTGGCAATGGCATACATCTTTGTCTCTGGAACTCCAACCTCAGAACTTGAAGTATTCTCTCCGCTCCATAGCTGCCAAAACAACGGAAAGTCTTTGCCCAGTATGAATTCCTCCCTCAGGGTCTCACATATCAAGAGCTCCCATTGTACAGAGGCACAGTCCGTTACAAAGGCCAGAGCCACCTTGGTATCTGTTTTTGGCCCCCTCTCTAGCAATTCCAAAACTTCGGGCCTGACCCGAGACACTTGTTGGCGGGAGACTAGCGTAACCCACGCCAGGAGTCCCCAAATCTCGCAGGATCTCTCCCATGGGCTCCCCCAAGCCGCAGCCATTTTTATCGGTCAGTCTCTCTCACTGGCTTCTGGCCCTTTAAATCCCTGCACAGTTTGCACCACAGAAAAAAAAAGTCCAGATTATCACCAGTAGCACCTGCTCCAACTAACAAGGCTTCTGAGTTGTCATTGTCCCCAGAAACACTTTGCCTTTTACTGGTCAGCACGGACGCTTGCCCGCATCCTCAACCAATTGTAAGGGATTAGGTCTTTTTCGGGGGTCATTGTCACAATTATCGCCACAACAGCAGGTCCAAACGTGGGGTTTATTTTCATAACAACAAAACATAAAATAACACCTTGCCCGTCTGGGCTCTAACTAAACAGGAAATATCCCTTCCTCACTTAAAGTGCCGTTCACACGGTAACAACATGCAGCTTTTCCAGCCTCTCCAGTACCTTTGGGGGTATGGGTCTAGCAGTCCTGCCGACTCTGACCCTGCAACTGTCGTTTCCCAGACCTCGCGGAGTCCCCCAAAGCTCAGGCTAAAACCTAGCCCCATGGCCCCTCAGCCAGCTTGGCTGAGACCACTCTTCCAGAGCCTCCAGCAGGACTCTGTTGCACAAAGACTCTCTCCTTGACTGGCAGTCTGGGCTGGACTCTTATCCCAGACTGATTGTGGCACCTGGTGCTGCCTCAGACCTGATGACTGACGGGGAAGACACAGAAACTCCTGCCATGAATCCCCCCTAGCAGCCATGGGGCCTGTCACTGCCTCACAGTATATGTATTCTTTTCATACTAGGTCACGCCTCTAACTCTGCCCAAAGCATAACTATATACACCAAGTCCCTTGAATGCCCCCACATAGTAATTATTCCCCCTTTGTGCCAGTACATAGTAGATATACCCTGATATGTGCTCCTCACAGTAGTAATGGTCAGATATCTGCCCCCTCACAGTAGTAATGGTCAGATATCTGCCCCCTCATAGTAGTAATGGTCAGATATGTGCCCCCTCACAGTAGTAATGGTCAGATATGTGCCCCCTTCACAGTAGTAATGGTCAGATATGTGCCCCCTTCACAGTAGTAATGGTCAGATATCTGCTCCCTCACAGTAGTAATGGTCAGATATCTGCCCCCTCACAGTAGTAATGGTCAGATATGTGCCCCCTCACAGTAGTAATGGTCAGATATATGCCCCCTCACAGTAGTAATGGTCAGATATGTGCCCCCTCACAGTAGTAATGGTCAGATATGTGCCCCCTCACAGTAGTAATGGTGAGATATGTGCCCCCTCACAGTAGTAATGGTGAGATATGTGCCCCCTCACAGTAGTAATGGTGAGATATGTGCCCCCTCACAGTAGTAATGGTCATATATGTGCCCCCTTACAGTAGTAATGGTCAGATATGTGCCCCCTTCACAGTAGTAATGGTCAGATATCTGCTCCCTCACAGTAGTAATGGTCAGATATCTGCCCCCTCACAGTAGTAATGGTCAGATATGTGCCCCCTCACAGTAGAAATGGTCAGATATGTGCCCCCTCACAGTAGTAATAGTCAGATATGTGCCCCCTCACAGTAGTAATGGTCAGATATGTGCCCCCTCACAGTAGTAATGGTCAGATATGTGCCCCCTCACAGTAGTAATGGTCATATATGTGCCCCCTCACAGTAGTAATGGTCAGATATGTGCCCCCTCACAGTAGTTATGTCCAGATATGTGCCCCCCTTAACAGTAGTAATGGTCAGATATATGCCCCCTTCACAGGAAGTTAAAAATATATACTCACCTAGTTCCTCGTGATCACAGTTCCGCCGCAGCCGCTCCACAGCAGTAGCAGGATGTAGTGTCACACATAGGAGGAGGAGCACAGCAGACTCCCGGCCGCACCGCTTCTCCTCATACACAGACCGGCAGTGTGATGGGTGACACTACATTCTGCTACTGCTGTGGAGCCAGGGCCATATTTAGATTTGATGCTGCCCTAGACACTTTAATGCCAGCTTTCTCCCCTCCAATGAAGTCCATAGCTGATGGTAAACTGCTCTCTAGGCCTTCAGCTATCCCTCAGAACTCCCTCATACACTTGGACAATTAAAGGACTGACCTGTTCCATGTGCGCTCGGCAGCTGAAGGCATCTGTGTGGGTCCCATGTTATGTGCCCGCATTGCTGAGAAAAATTATGTTTTATTATATACAACCGGGGGCGTTACCATTACACCTAGAGGCTCCGCCCTCTCTGTAACTGCCACGCCCTCTGCACTGTACCATGGCCCGGTGGGATGACATGTTCACTGCCAGGCCCTGTCAAAGTAGAGACAGCAGAGACTCTAGGTGTAATGGTAACGCCCCTGTTGCTCCTAGAGGATCATTTGCATATCTTCAAATATCCATTTTGTTTCTCAATAATGCAGGCATATATGAACATGGGCCCAACACAGACCGGCACTGATGGGTGGCTTTAGCACTGCCCTAGCCATTTTACAGGCTAAAGCATGTCCATTAGTGCCAGTGACATCCCCGGGCTCACTGCCAGACGAAGCCTCCCCCAAATAGTATCCCCAGTAGTAATAAGGCTTCCTACAGTGCCCTCAGTACTAATAAGGCCCCCTATAGGGCACCTCTATAATCTTTAATTCTATATGATCTTCCTTACAGTCTTCTATACCATGCAGTCCCATGTAAATAACACCAGCCCTCTCCCTACAGTCCCATGTAAATAACTTCTCTTCCTTACAGTTCTCTATAACATACAGTCCCATTCCTCTGGCACTTACATTCATTCCATGACATCACAGGTCTCCACTGCTGAGCGCTGCCTCTTTCTGCACTGGTCACATGACGGTGACCTCATCACAGGTCCTACCTCCACTTCCACTGCTGAAAAGATCACATGACTATGATGTCATCAAAGGTCCTTCAACTATGGAGTGTAGACACAAACAGCCAGCAGATTCGCAGTAAGTGCCCCCCAAAAAACTCAGCCTCCTCCCGACCTCCACACCAAGGTGCCCAGGTTACCCTGTTGGCGGAGGTAGGGAATGAAATATATGATAAGATAAAAATAAATAAACACCTCTGCTGGCACTGGGATGGGCCCCCTCCCTTGCTGGGCCCCTGTGCAGCTGAACTAGCTGCCAGGCGGTATGTCCGTCCCTGACCCATATAGTGATCAGCCTTCCGCATATTAGTAGACATATATTCATATACAATTATAGCTGAAGAACATCTGTCTTTTTATTTTGATTACTGATATGACTAACAGTAATCAAAATAAAATGGAATGAAATAAACTAAAGAAAGACAACCTACAAATGTCACATAGAAACATACCTGTGTTATTGGTGCGTTTTCGATGCGTTTTTTTCTATTTTGCTATATTCAAGCCTGTGGTGTATGGTTATTTGGGTTACATATATGCTGGGTACTATTATTTTATTTTTTTTTATAAACAATTTTATTGTTTTAAACATTAAGTCATTTTCCAAAGTACGAGGTTACAGCAGGTTGGACATACATGACATTTTGACATTGTAGGCTACACTTAAACCTCATTCAGATATCAAAAACTGCATAAACAGAATATATAGAGAGAATACAGTGAATAATTGATTGTGTGGAGAATAACACGGACCTGTTTTAAGGCACAAAAGTGGGAGATGAGGGGAGATAATATAAACATCCAAAAGAAGGAGATACCTGGGAGGAGAATACTCGAGAGATCTCATAAATCAAGAGAAATTTCTGTAAGCTTTCCAAGCTGACCAGGTAGAAAGAAATTTCTTTCTGCTCTTTAACTCCCAATTAGAAAGTTCTTCAAGGCGATAGATTTGATCTACCCTATTTTTCCAATGCTCAATTGAGGGGGTTTCAGAGGAACGCCATAATGTTGGAATTAAGAGGCGGGCTGCTGATAACAAAAAAGACATAAGAGACGAGTTTTGGTTACCCGTAGCAGTTAGGGCCAAGGAAAGAAGGGCACTTTCAGGTATACATGAAAAGTTGGAATTGCAAATATTGTTACTTATCTGGAAGATTTGTTTCCACCAAGCCAGTAATGGGGGGCAATTCCACCAGATATGCATAAACGTACCTTTATCAGAGCCACATCTCCAACACGTATTGGGAACGTCGGGGTACAGGAGAGCTACCTTATCTGGAGTTCTGTACCACCTAGACAAAATTTTATATCCATTCTCCTGCACCCGGACGCACCTAGAGAGTTTATGTGGAGTAATGAGGAGTGACTTGATTTCTCTGCTTGAAAATTTCTTATCTAGGTCTTTTTCCCATAGACCTATATATGCAGGCTTAACCTGTATAAGGGGCAGGTTCAGTTTTTTATAGAGAAGGGAGATCAATTTGGGCGGGTAGCCGGTAGTGGACAGTAAGGACTCAAACCAATCAGAGGAGTTCCCCTTAGATATGGATCTGGTTTGCAGAGTTAGCTCCGCTTTTAGAAATTTAAGAGTGAGGAAGTTGGTGGGTGGGATAGTAAGGGCTGTGGTAAGTTCTAGTTCTGATAGTACACAACCATCTTTGTCAAGAAGGTCTATTATTAAGGCGGATGAAGACCTAATCTGTATAGGAGTTGTAGAACTAATCTCCTCAGGGGCTAGAGAGAATAGGTCTTTTATTTGCAAAAGGGAAGGGAGAGATGATAGGATTTTATGGGTAGAGGAAAACCAGCTCCACACTCCAATGGTGGAACGTACCAAGGGATTGGTACCAGGGGGTAAAGCTAGTAAAGGTTTGTTTAACAGTAACATAGATCTAAGGGAGGAATTAAATGGCGCATTTTCAATGTGGAGCCAAAGTTTGTGAGGGGGATTACGAATCCAGTCAATCGCTCTACATAGGTGGATGAATCTCATATATAATTCAGGGTTCGGAAGGCCTATACCACCCAGGTGCTTGGGTTTGGCAATAACAGAGAAGGAGATTCTGGGTTTTTTCTTTTGCCACAAAAATTGGCGGATAAGTAAGTTTATTTGTTTGAAATAAGAGCGGGGAATCACGATGGGTAATAATGTCACGGCGGACGTGCACTCAGTATAACAGATAACACACCAACCAGGCTCTGGACGAGAGACAGGGGAAGGGTCACCTCTTAGCTAATCCCTGACCTCTTTCCCTGCACTGCTCAGCCCACATGCAGACCTTGAAGGTAGGTGTGATGTGTCCTCCAGCCTGGGCTGACAAAACCCTGAACTCTCTGAGATGGTGAAGTGGGGAAATAGGAGCAGCCTGCTCGCACAGAACCTGGATGGGATAGATGACACAAACAACCAAACTAGAAATGACACTTATCTTCCAGAGCAGGAACAGACAGCCAACCTTCCCTCCAAGCTTCCCAGACCACAATGATTAGTATAATCCGCTCAGAGCACTTGGCTGGAGGCCATTTAAACTAATGACTCCACCCAGTGCACCTGATGAGAGGCGGATCCAGCATGGCACCAAAACAAACACTAAACTCGTGCTGCTATCTTGGCCGACCTCCGCACATCGTCAGAGTGGGGCATGACAGTACCCCCCCTTCTACGGGTGACCTCCGGACACCCCGGCCCAACCTTATCCGGATGGGACCTATGAAAGGCCCTCACCAGTCGGCTGGCGTTGACATCTGACGCCGGAACCCACATCCTCTCCTCAGGACCGTATCCCCTCAAGTGTACCAGGTACTGGAGGGAACTCCGAAGAACTCTCGAGTCAAGAATCCTGGAGATCTCGAACTCCAAGTTTCCCTCGACTAGAACAGGAGGAGGAGGCAATGGCGATGGTACCACCGGTTTCACGTATTTTTTTAGTAAAGACCTGTGGAAGACATCATGGATCCTCCAAGTCTGCGAAAGATCCAGCCGAAACGCCACAGGATTGATCACCGCAGAAATTTTATACGGACCAACAATGATTAGTATAATCTGCTCAGAGCACTTGGCTGGAGGCCATTTAAACTAATGACTCCACCCAGTGCACCTGATGAGAGGCGGATCCAGCACGGCACCAAAACAAATACTAAACTCGTGCTGCTATCCTGGCCGACCTCCACACATCGTCAGAGTGGGGCATGACAAATACTTGGAGGAGGTAGGTAAGTTTGGGAATGATCAGGGACATCACTACCGAACCAGGAAAGATGGTGTCCTTCTAATGAGTCCAGTTGAGCGGCGATGGATTTTAGTAAAGGAGTATAATTCAAATGAAACAGGTCAGGAAGGTGCGAGTTTATTTTAATGCCTAAATTAGTTAGTCTTTGTTGAGTCCAATTAAAGGGAGAATTTGAATTATATATGAGGGGGGAAACGGCAGCCCTGTTGTGTACCATTTTTAATCCGGAAAGTGGCAGAATTAAGGTTGTTCACTAGGACCGAAGCGGAAGCATTTTCGTACATTGCAAAAATGGCATGTACAGGTCCTTCTAAAAAAATTAGCATATTGTGATAAAGTTCATTATTTTCTGTAATGTACTGATAAACATTAGACTTTCATATATTTTAGATTCATTACACACAACTGAAGTAGTTCAAGCCTTTTATTGTTTTAATATTGATGATTTTGGCATACAGCTCATGAAAACCCAAATTTCCTATATAAAAAAATTAGCATATCAAAAGGTTCTCTAAACGAGCTATTAACCTAATCATCTGAATCAACTAATTAACTCTAAACACCTGCAAAAGATTCCTGAGGCTTTTAAAAACTCCCAGCCTGGTTCATTACTCAAAATCGCAATCATGGGTAAGACTGCTGTCCAGAAGGCCATCATTGACACCCTCAAGCAAGAGGGTAAGACACAGAAAGACATGTCTGAAGGAATAGGCTGTTCCCAGAGCGCTGTATCAAGGCACCTCAGTGGGAAGTCTGTGGGAAGGAAAAAGTGTGGCAGAAAACGCTGCACAACGAGAAGAGGTGACCGGACCCTGAGGAAGATTGTGGAGAAGGACCGATTCCAGACCTTGGGGGACCTGCGGAAGCAGTGGACTGAGTCTGGAGTAGAAACATCCAGAGCCACCGTGTACAGGCGTGTGCAGGAAATGGGCTACAGGTGCCGCATTCCCCAGAAACAGCGGCAGAAGCGCCTGACCTGGGCTACAGAGAAGCAGCACTGGACTGTTGCTCAGTGGTCCAAAGTACTTTTTTCGGATGAAAAAATTTGAATCTCATTCGGAAATCAAGGTGCCAGAGTCTGGAGGAAGACTAGGGAGAGGGAAATGCCAAAATGCCTGAAGTCCAGTGTCAAGTACCCACAGTCAGTGATGGTCTGGGGTGCCATGTCAGCTGCTGGTGTTGGTCCACTGTGTTTTATCAAGGGCAGGGTCAATGCAGCTAGCTATCAGGAGATTTTGGAGCACTTCATGCTTCCATCTGCTGAAAAGCTTTATGGAGATGAAGATGTCATTTTTCAGCACGACCTGGCACCTGCTCACAGTGCCAAAACCACTGGTAAATGGTTTACTGACCATGGTATTACTGTGCTCAATTGGCCTGCCAACTCTTCTGACCTGAACCCCATAGAGAATCTGTGGGATATTGGGAAGAGAAAGTTGAGAGACGCAAGACCCAACACTCTGGATGAGCTTAAGGCCGCTATCGAAGCATCCTGGGCCTCCATAACACCTCAGCAGTGCCACAGGCTAATTGCCTCCATGCCACGCCGCATTGAAGCCTCCTGGGCCTCCATAACACCTCAGCAGTGCCACAGGCTGATTGCCTCCATGCCACGCCGCATTGAAGCAGTCATTTCTGCAAAAGGATTCCCGACCAAGTATTGAGTGCATAACTCAACATAAATTTTTGAAGGTTGACTTTTTTTGTATTAAAAACACTTTTCTTTTATTGGTCGGATGAAATATGCAAATTTTTTTAGATAGGAATTTGGGGTTTTCATGAGCTGTATGCCAAAATCATCAATATTAAAACAATAAAAGGCTTGAACTACTTCAGTTGTGTGTAATGAATCTAAAATATATGAAAGTCTAATGTTTATCAGTACATTACAGAAAATAATCAACTTTATCACAATATGCTAATTTGTTTAGAAGGACCTGTATATATGAAGCTGGAAAGTTAAATTTGAGCAATGTAAGCTTAATGTAGGACCAATCTATACGGTCAAATGCTTTTTCCGCATCGGTACCTAGGAGAACCAACGGTAGTTTTTTATTGGAGGAGTAATAAAGTGCGTCTAGAATTTTAGTCGTATTGTCCTTACCTTCTCGGCCTTTGACAAAACCTACTTGGTCAGGATGTATCAAGACTGGGAGAAGGGATTGGATTCTCGTTGCCAGCATTTTTGCCAAAAGTTTCAGGTCAATGTTTAAGAGGGAAATGGGACGATAATGGGCACAAAAATTTGTATCTTTTCCCTCTTTGGGTATAATTGTGATCATAGCATTTGTCATGCTAGTGGAAAGTGGACAATTTTGAAGGGCTAAGTTAGATACCAGTAGTAGGTAAGGGAGTAAAATGGACTGGAAGGTGGAATGATAGGCAGTTGAGAGTCCATCAGGCCCGGGACATTTGCCTTTTGGAGAACTGTTTAAAGCCAAGGTAAGCTCAGTGATGGAGAATGGTTTCGCTAGATCTTTGCTTTGGGAAGGGGATAAGGCAGGAAGGTTTAGTGAACCTAAAAATGATTCAGTAATTAGGTTTAAGTCTTTCTTGGACAAAGTGTCAGAAGGAGAAGGTAAGTTATAAAGATCCTTGTAAAACAAACGAAATTGTTCAGCAATGGATTCAGGAGAGAAGAGTTTATGGCCTTGAGGTGATTTTATAGAGGTAACATATCTGGCAATTTTCCTACGTTTAATGCGGTTCATCATAAATTTAGATGCCTTGTTACCATGTGCATAGAATTTATGCTGGGATGAGATATAATATTTAGCCGATTTTTTGTTAAGTAAGTTTTTGAGTTGGGATCTAAAGGATGAGAGGTCAGACAGGTGTTGAGGGTCTAGGGATTTTTTGTGTAACGATTCTAAGACATGAATACAGTCTAAAAGGGACGTAAGATGCCTATCTGCTTGTTTTTTAAATAGGAACATTTGCTAATGAAATGGCCTCTAATAAATGCTTTATGAGCATCCCATAGTACTTGAGGGGAAACATCAGGGGTGTCATTAGAAATGAAATACTGGTCTAAAAGGGAGGAAAAGTGTTTTACGTGGCCATCGTCGCTCAATATGGACTCATTAAGCCTCCAAGAAGGGGACTTACCCGACCCAGGTAAAGGACGGAAGGAACAGAAAACCGGAGAATGGTCCGAGATGGTGATATTTCCAATTTCAGGGTCTTTGCTTTGATGCAAGAAGTCCTTGGGCACAAAGATATAGTCGATTCTGCTATATGATTGTCCTGGAGCTGAATAGAAAGTAAAATCAATCGCAGCTGGATTCATACATCTCCAAATATCAATCAGGCCTAATACATATAGTTTAGCCTTAACTTTTTTCAAAAGTTTAGGCGATGTAGAGGATTTTTTGGAGGACGTATCCATTGAAGGGCATAAGGCCAGATTAAGATCGCCTGCTAAAATTAATATACCCTCTCGGACCGATTCTACTAGAGACAGGATTGACAAAAGCCCCGGGACTTGATCAGAGTTGGGAGAGTATACATTTACAAGGGTGAATAGCTTATGTCCAATGAGACCCTTTAAGATGATGTATCTACCGTCTGGATCAGAGATATGTGTAGAATATTGGAAAGGGACGTTTTTTCGGAAGCCCATAGTGACTCCCCTAGAGGCCGCTCCATCCGCACCACAATGGTACCACTCTGGAAACCTAGAATGGGAAAGATCTGGGAATTTACCCTGCTTGTAATGGGTCTCTTGTAAAAAAAATTACTGAACAGCTGTCTCCATAGGAGATTGAGAATTTGTGATCTTTTGGAAGGTGATCTAATTCCCTTCACATTGAAGGATGCAAGCTTGAAATCAGTCATGGTAGTTTATATAAAAGATGGAAGAGAATTCTTACATAATGCTGCAGGTCTCATCTATATATGTGAGTGGGAATTTGAGGTGCGGCCTCGAGAGGAGACAGGTCCATGTAAGTCACAATCTTATATTTATAGTCATATAACCACATTTCTCTCAAAATAAGGAATAACAAATAAAAAATATAACAGTAAACCAATCCATAACGGAAACAAGAATAAATGGAGAAATGATTCACATCAAAATGTGGTATAATAGCGAATAAGGTGGGGATCTCAAGGGGGGAAATGGTTGATCAACCCTGTTGCGACCCCCCAGCACTAGTTAATAGCCTCTAGCTAAGAGAGGCAAACAGACAGACAAAGTTGAAGACATAGGGGGGAGGGGAAAATATAGGTATAATGGGGGAAAGGGATGGGGATAAAAGGTGGGAAGGCAACAGCAAAAAACTGACAGTGAGGGAGGAAGTAAGGTGTAATGACAGCCTCCTCATATGTCGATTTTTCATGGAAGGCGACAGCAAGAGACTGACAGTGAGGTAGGAAATAGGGAGGAGTAGGAATGGGTAGGTCAGAGGGAAAAAGGGAAGAAAAAGCTATTGTTAAGGAAGATGGTTGAGCAAGATGATTACTCTAATAGGGTCAGTCCCTATGGGGTTAACTGCGTATTCCTCCGCTTAAACTTCTGGGCCTTTGGGGTGCGTGGCAATTCAAAAGGGGAAGTCTTCGGCAGTTCTGGCAGCTCTGTCAGATCTTGATACAGTTCCCAGTTTTCAATTTCAAGTGGAGGTATCTGAAGTTGATCATAGACTCCAATCAGGTCAGTGAATGTGGATACGTTGAGGCGATGACCCGCGTGAAAGAAAGATATTCCAAATGGAAAAGTCCATCTGTATGGGATCTTGTTCGCCCTGAGCCAATCTGTAAGGGGCTTTAGATTTCTCCTCTTCTTTAGTGTTGATGGAGCTAGATCTTGATAGATCGTAATGGCAGCCTCCTCATATGTCAGATTCTCATGGATCCTGGCAGCGTCTAGGACAGTTTTATCTTGAAAATTAAGGAATTTGCAGATTACATCTCTGGGAGGTTCCGAAATCTTAGGTTTGGGTCTCAGTGCTCTGTGGGCACGTTCAATAACTATTTCATTATGGTACTCTGGACCAAGCAGAGAGCAACAGATTGTGGATACAGCTCCTGGGATGTCAGTCGCAATAACAGATTCTGGTATCCCTCTAAACCGCAGATTATTTCTGCGGCCCCTATTTTCTTGATCCTCCGGGGCATTGTGGAGCTCATTTAGGTAAGTGCGGCATCTCTGCAGAGAGGTTGAGGTCGCATTTTGGTGATCCAGTACTGCGGCCTGGCGAGTCTCAAGGGATACCACCTGGTCACCTATATGGTGCATGTCATGGCGGAGGGCCGTGAGCTCACTCAGTAATGGCTCCATGGCTTTGGAGCGACTGCTTGAGGAAGCGGCGCGTGATAGGGAGCGCCGTTTTGCCATAAGAATCTTCGGTGTCGCTTTCCCCTTCAGAGGGATCAGCGGTGCGCTCGCTCACCGTTTTGTGGCGGGTTCGGTGCCATCTTGGGCTCCCGGGACAGCAGCTTTCTTTAAAAATTTGTCCATGTCTCCGCTGCTGTTAGCCGACTTGTTGGTAGAGGGGGTCTCCCCGGACCTGGGGTGACCGATTTTGACCATCTTATCTGTCCGCTGGCGTATGCTGGTGCTGAAAGGGGATCTAATGCAGAGAGCTCCTAACTATGCGGCCATCACAGTCCGGCGCTAGCTCTGCCCCCGCTGGGTACTTACTATTATTTCTATTTTTTCTGTAACGAATGATATATTATTCATTATACCTTTTTATTCTTTATTTATTTTATTATCGCTCTATTATTCTCTTATCCATATTATGTGATGTTATATGTTTGTGTTTTCTCCATAATTTTCTATATTTCAGATGTGTACATGCTGATTGGAATCCTAAGACGTTATGGGGGGCGGGGGCCTACCCAGGAGGGGAGATCGAGGTGCTGGCATAACAGCCGAGCCTCGCTGTCCCGTCCCAGATTGGCACCCACCCCAGATCACAAAAATCCAAAAAGTTCCATCTCAACATTGAGGCCGGCCGGAATTATAGTGTCGAATTCAAAGATTCTCCTTGACTCCGCTCTAGACATATTTGCTATGTGATTGCCACCCCTCCATTGTTTTTTAATTCTCTCAAGGGCTACAAAAGTGAGCTTCGTGGGGTCCTGGTTGTGATAGTCCCTGAAATGCTTTCAGGTGGAATGTTGTTCAAAACCTTTCTTAATATTAGTGATATGTTCCGCTATCCTTTTTTTGAAAATTCGTTTAGTCCTACCTATGTATTGTTTACGACATGGACATTGCAACATGGATATTATGTCAGTAGAATCCCAAGTGAGGAAGTCTTTAATCCCTGAACGGTAAGTACTTTGCATTGACTGTATTTCTGTAATTTTCTTAGGGGAATTAGTAATCTTGAAGCTGTTACATCTACCACATCTGTAGAAACCCCTTAGAGACAACCAATTTCGATATTTTTTCTCTTTACAGTTGGTGCGATTCTTAAACCTAAGTTGGGAGCCTTTGTGTATGTGATTTTAGGAATAATGGTCATTATGGGTCCTGCTACCACCTGCTACAAAGGTACTGAATACCGGTGCCCACTGTAGAGTTTTTAATTCCTGTAGGTTGTTGGCAGTACTGAAGACTTCGGCTGCGTGTCTCACAGCCCACTTTGCCACCACTTTTGACGGTATGACTCTGGACCACGATTGTATATGGTCTCCTTATGTGTTCTTGTATATATTGATTTTTAGCTTTTGTTTTAGAATCTATTTTATAAATTTGATAATAAATACATGTATACACACATATTGGAATATTCTATGCAAGCGCCCTCCTATATCTATTCACAAACATTTGCTCATATCGACACTGGGTGTGTTGAGGAGAGTGCACCTACACCATAGGTCAAAGTTGGTAGCACCTCTGAAAAAACTGTTAATTTGTTACCCATTTTCTCCCGAATACAGCAATGTGGCTTTACAGTACTGTCTGGGCACATGGCAGGGACCAGAAGAGAAGGCGATCATGTGATTCTGAGGCCAAATTTGGTGAATATGGCATCAAAGGGTTTAAACAGAGTGAGTAAATCTATATGTCAGGATGGGGTTAATGAATAATGTTCATGGGAGGGGGGAGAAATGTAATGGATTCAATCCCCCCCTTTCTATCTGTCCGTCTGCTAGAATATGGGGATTAACCCCTTCCTGACTCATACCATACACTGATCAGAGGCAGGTGCCTACTCTGGCAGTCAGTTGACAGCTGGTACCTGGGGCCCTTGCTGTACCCACCGACATAGCTTGATTCCTGCCTGATGGATTGTACATTGCTTGCAAGATCGCGATCAGCTGTTCTGAAGAGGTCGGAACAGCCAGCCAGCATCGGACGGGGGTATGCGCCGCACCACAGCCCACAATACTCTTCTTAGTCGGTGTGATGAGCAGGCAGCCCCTCTATCTGCCGGCCGTCCATGATGTCCCCATCATCTACCTTGTCTGCGCGGCCTGCGCCCCCCGAGTGCCGCAGCTGTCTGCGCCCAGGGCACATGCCCCCCTTCCCGCCCCTGGTCAAAGGGAATGTATTATCAGAAAAAGACTTTTTCCTGGTGGAGCTATTTGGTCCTTTTTTAAATTCACAATAGGCTAACACTTCCTGTTCTCTGTAACCCGCGTGCAAGCTTTGCTATACAGTCTGGGACATTCTGTGCAGAGTCATCTCATCAGTTCTCCAGGAATAAATAAAATAAAATAACTGAAAATACTTGAATAGACGTTTTGTCTAGGGAGAATCCAGCAGAGGAAATAAAATGGCCACCGTCCTATTAGTACACACAGCAGGGCAAGTTACTTCACAACACTGAGCTAAAGAGCTGCCTCATCCTCCTCTCTTCTCTGCTTGTCAGGGATTATGGTCCAGAATACAGCCGATAAGATCTTCAGGTGAATCTCTCTAGGAATGGAGCTGATGAGGAGACCTGAAATGCAGAGAGGAGGTGGTGGTGTGGATAGAAAGCAGCAGGACTTGTCCGCAGTCTACGGGAAGCCACGGACACTACAAATGTAGTACTGCATGATTGAATATCCACGTGATACATGGGTGTCTTCCCCAGAGAATGAGCTCCTCTTAAAAGCCTTTCCTTAGTGACACCAATATGGCCTAATTGTGAGACAACCTCGGCTAATTCGTAATACTGCCGATAAATAAGGCAGGGTAGTGACATCATACATGAATAAAGCTCCGCACGCCCCCTATTAATCCCGTTCTGCGGGGGAGGGGTCTGTACTCAATCACTTCCTGGAGACTGGAATAACCCATGACATATTTAACCGATTCCCCGTCGCTCCCATTCCGATGCTTACTGGTTCCCCACTGGTCTTTGCTTCCTTGTCTGGAGATGCTTGCTCAGCCAATGGATGGCTGCAGAGGTGACCGGCCTCTCCCAATGATTAGGTGAGAAGACATCTCTGGACATCTGCAGGGACCCAGTAAGGGTCAGAATGGCAGTAGCAGGGGGTCGCTAAATTGAATAATTTGTGCTGCACAAATAGCAGCCTTACGACTCATTACACATTGCTTTTCCTACAGTGAATTTCGGAATTGACTAGAGCTGTAACTGCGACTCACAGACAGCTGCCATGGGTCCCCTAAAGCAAATGTTTTTGGTGACGCCAGGGCACAGGGTACCTTTTTAGTGATACCGTGGATGATACCCAGCTGTAGGAATGCCAGAGTGGTGTAGGGTGGCCTAAATGTCCCTTAATGTTGGTGCACGTGTCACGGTGCTCCTACCTGGATAAGCTGGGTCCCAGGCGTTGTCTTCCAAAGCAGAGCAAATAGGGTGAATAATTGAGGGATTTGAAGAAATAAATTGAGTCCAGACTTTGTGATGAAGTTGAATAACTGCTTTACTTGGCATAAACATTTCTCCAACAGTTTACAGACTTTATCTTGGTTCCCAGCAGGCTTCGGCATTAATTGTGGCAGGCAAACTCCTCTCTGCTAAATCTGTTGCTCTTTGGCACTTCAGGGTAGCTGTATAACTTAGTTTCCTGTGGACGCTGCAACTTATCTCTGTAGTCTGACTCTATATTATGCTATACCAGGGAGTCTCTCTCTCCTGGCTCCTGAGGCTCTAAACTTCTGCCTTCCTATCCAGCAGAGCTGAAGGTGCTCTAGCTGGCTTGGTTGGGCTTGGCGTGGGATCATCCAACAGTGACGTGCCCAGCCCTTGCTTCCTTCCCCTAGCAGGGGGTAGGCTAGACTAACTCTCACTGGTCCCCACCCTTCCTGCACACGCCCATCACACCACAGAGGGGGGTGTAAGAATGGAATAGAAAGCTCCATTCTACTTAACTGTAGCTCTGCCATGTTTGCTTCCACCTGCTGTTGAACCAGGCACATTTACATGATAACAGAACAGTTAAAAAATAGGAAATGCACAGTGCTTAGGCCTGCAATAATTACACAAGATGACACGAGGTTAACCATAGGAGATAGTAGTGAGGTGCAGAAGTGGTAACCTGCCATTAACATCACATTTATGTCATACATGGTTACAGAAATCTGCCTTATATTAAACGAAGACTCCTGTCCGCAACAAAATTCCCACCGTCCTTGTGTAGAGCAGAACCCGAAGCATGCAGTAATTAGTCACTGTGTGTGCGTATATGGGATAAGGGTGACATGAGGTGTGGATGCTGCACATGTGGGTGGGAAGGGGTGCGAGAGCGCACATTGTGGAAATACCGGTTGATAAGACAGCAGGGCTCGGAATGTCTGTTTACATTGCAGCGATAACATTATATTACAATGTACCACTCCCTGCTACTATTAAAAAGGCATCCATCCGACTGCCAGGAAGTTACAGCACATGGCACCGACACGTTCTACAGCTGGATCTCCACATGCCTAAAATTTAAAGGGGACCCACTAAGGTAACTTTCACATCTGTGGCCGCGAGTTCTGGCAAGCAGTTCCAGCAGAGAATGTCGGTAATCGGCAAAAACCACAGCGTCCAGCGTTTTTTGCTGGGTAGCGGATGAATCTGTGCTGGACCCCATTATAGTCAACATCTAAGCGGTTATTTCCTGGGAGTGCTGCTCCCCCACACCGAGATGAAGTGAGCAGTTCAGTTGCAATGGCAGCCTCTGGCCTTCTGAAGGCTCTCGCCTGTCATAGCAAAGTTCCTATGAAGCCCTGTCTGTGATTCCATAGGAACATAGTGAATCTCTCATAGGCTAGAGTGCTGAATCATAGAAGTCTATGCGATCAGATGATCGCATGTTAAAGTCCTCTACGGGGCTCCTGGAGCACATGGTGTGAAGAGAGCTTTAGGCGACCATCACAGCCTCCACCTAAAATATAGCTCAGGAGTAAACATAAGCGAATCACTTCTACCGAATCGGAATTCGTCCCCAATTTCCCAAAAAGTATGGATTCTAAAGACTGCATGGAGAGTGCATAGAATACGTAGGGCGGAGTATTGTAGGCCAGACGAAGCTCCTCTGGGTTCCTCGGATAGATATTCAAATTAGCTTTCTGATGCTGGCAGATGAAAGATTTGCTAATTTTCATATATTTTTCCCAGAAACCCAGAGGAGCGTTGACTGGATTGCAATACTGCTCCTGCATTCTCGGCGCCCTGCATTAGAAGAAATAGTACCCCAACCAAGGCCTCTCAGGCATCCAAGCAAATTTTCTTTGCTCACTTTTTTAAAAGGTAGTTACCCAGAAAAAAACTGCTTTCTTGGCATGAGGAAAGTTTTCCTTTCTTTTTGGGAAGGAGACTAGCTTGCACATCTCTTTTCCAAAGAAGTATAGCTTGTTGTCTCAAGCACAGCAATAGATAAAAAAAAAATCTTATCATGAAAAGGCACTGATTGAACAATTTGAGGCTACCACCAGGGGAAAGTCTTATGAAATAGCACTGATTGAACAGTTTGAGGCTACCACCAAAAACTCAGTGGATAGAAAAATAGGAAAAATTTGATCTATGAAGCACAAGGAGGTATGTGTAACTATACATAGTAGACACGAGCAAATCAATTCTATCATCTGTAGCCAGGAGCTTTTCCTACCCAAAAATGCTATGTAAAAAGGCAGACGTGAAGCAGCCATGGCGATGAGCGCTGTGGATCTTAACAATGCGTTCTGATGGTTTTTGAACCCGTTTTTGCTGATCTTTTGAGCTACACTGCAGTGTAACCTATAATAAAACGTCTTGGGAGCCTGGGAAGATGCAGGAACACGACTGAACCTGAAACCAGCACAAACGTGACAAAACACAACCCTTGTGTTTCCTAAGAAGAGGAGAACATAGAAGTTCATCAAGCATTAAATTACCCTGGCAGGGTTTACAGACTGCAGGGTGCTCGATCCTTGGCTGTTTTCCCACAATGACTTCAATGGAGGAAATGAAATACCAGAAAACTGATGAATGTTGTGGTGATTAATGGTGTCGCAACATCCAATGGCTACGAATGGACACTATGGTCACATTACATGTAAATGTAAGTATGTGAAAGGTTAGAAAGAAAGTGCCGAGTAATAGCCCTGTCAGCTTTATTAGCTCTTATTGCACCTAGAGGAGACCTCCTGTCTTAGGTCATCCTGGCTGCAAAAGATCGGGAATCAATAACCATATTTTTATCAGATCCTTGAGGACGTATCAAAAAGTTGAAATATAAGAAATTCTGGGAAGGAGAAATGAAGTCGCTTCTCCTCTTAGGATTTCAACAGCAAATTGACAAGATGGGACATGACTGCATTCATTCTCCCTGTTTTTGAGAAAGATGTTAATCCTAGAAATGGATATGTCATAAATATTTAGGATGAGAATACCCCCTCAAAGACAAGTCATTACTGATAACCCCCGGTATGGTCTAGGACAGGGGTGGCCAATCCGCGGCTCTTTGCCGCTTCAAGTGCGGCTCTTGCGGTGGAGATGGGAAGCAGCTGCGCGGCCTAATAGAGAACATGGCATGCACCGCTCTCAGCGCCTACCATGTTCTCTCACCATGAGTCTCTCCCTCTCTCTCCAATGTGACGCTGCTGCCACCAATGGGGAGATATAGGAGGCAGCGGTATCACATACCCGGCACCCGGCCTCAATAATAGGGCATGCGATACGCCGAACTGCGGAAATTAACCCCTCAGGTGCCACACCTGTGGGGTTAATTGCTGCGGATCGCATGCCCCGTTATTGAGGTCGGGTATGGGATACCGCCGCTGGCACCCGCTGCCTCCTATACTTGAATTAATGTGTTAACCCCAGTATTATAAATTCCAACCATTGGTGGTGCAGTGCCCCCCCCCCCAAGTATTAGTATCATTGTTGACAGTGGCCACAGGTTCCCCTACCCCTCTTCATTGGTGGCAGTTCCGATCAGAGCCCAGCAGTGTAATCCTGGGGCTTCGATCAGTTACCATGGCAGCTAGGACACTGCTGAAGCCCAGGCTGCCATGGTAACCTCCCTGCTGCTGTGTGTACTATGCAGAGGGCAGCAGGGAGAGTGTGATGTCCTATTCACCCTGATAGAGCTCTATCAGGGTGAATAGGACAAGGGTTCTAGCCCCTAAGGAGGCTAATAGTAAATAAAAAAATAAAATAAAAGTTTAAAAAAATAATTATAAAAATACTAAAACTTTGAATCTCTCCCTTTCCCAATTTTACATATAAAATTTACAAACAATAAAAAAATAAACATATCACATATCACCATGCCCGAAAAAGTGTGATCTATTAAAATATTAAAAAAATATTTCCTATGCGGTGAATGCCGTAACAGGAAAAAAAAAAATCACAAACACGTGATGCATCATAAGGTTGGCCACCCCTGGTCTATGACATGCCCATATCAGCGGGCGAGTGGTCTTAGTTTCTGTATCATACTTGCATTAAAGTGGTTGGCCCATCTGGGACAATGATAGCATATCCCACCTCTGGGACCTGTTCCTATATAGAATAGGGTCCCTGAAGTGAAGAAGAGTACACAATGTAGAGGGAAGTGGTAAAATAGTGCATATATGTGTATATATATAAATATATATATATTGGCGCTGAATGGCCAAGTGGGATATATATATATACAGTACAGACCAAAAGTTTGGACACCTTCTCATTCAAAGAGTTTTCTTTATTTTCATGACTATGGAAATTGTAGATTCACACTGAAGGCATCAAAACTATGAATTATCAGGCTACTTTCACACTAGCGTTCGTCGGTCCGCTCGTGAGTTCAGTTTGAAGGGGCTCACGAGTGGACCCGAACGCAGCCGTCCAGCCCTGATGCAGTCTGAATGGAGCGGATCCGCTCAGACTGCATCAGTCTGGCGGCGTTCAGCCTCCGCTCGCCTCCGCACGGACAGGCGGACAGCTGAACGCTGCTTGCAGCGTTCGGGTGTCCGCCTGGCCGTGCGGAGGCGTGCGGATCCGTGCGGATCCGTCCAGACTTACAATGTAAGTCAATGGGGACGGATCCGTTTGAAGATGCCACAATATGGCTCAATCTTCAGGCGGATCCGTCCCCCATTGACTTTACATTGAAAGTCTGGACGGATCCGTACGAGGCTATTTTCACACTTAGCTGTTATATGCTAAAATAATGCAGACGGATCCGTACTGAACGCTAGTGTGAAAGTAGCCTCACATGTGGAATTATATACATGACAAAAAAGTGTGAAACAACTGAAAATATGTCATATTCTAGGTTCTTCAAAGTTCTTTTGCTTTGATTACTGCTTTGCACACTCTTGGCATTCTCTTGATGAGCTTCGTGGTAGTCACCTGAAATGGTCTTCCAACAGTCTTGAAGGAGTTCCCAGAGATGCTTAGCACTTGTTGGCCCTTTTGCCTTCACTCTGCGGTCCAGCTCACCCCAAACCATCTCGATTGGGTTCAGGTCCGGTGACTGTGGAGGCCAGGTCATCTGGCGCAGCACCCCATCACTCTCCTTCATGGTCAGATAGCCCTTACACAGCCTGGAGGTGTGTTTGGGGTCATTGTCCTGTTGAAAAATAAATGATGGTCCAACTAAACGCAAACCGGATGGAATAGCATGCCGCTGCAAGATGCTGTGGTAGCCATGCTCGTTCAGTATGCCTTCAATTTTGAATAAATCCCCAACAGTGTCACCAGCAAAGCCCCCCCACACCATCACACCTCCTCCTCCATGCTTCACGGTGGGAACCAGGCATGTAGAGTCCATCCGTTCACCTTTTCTGCATCGCACAAAGACACGGTGGTTGGAACCAAAGATCTCAAATTTGGACTCATCAGACCAAAGCACAGATTTCCACTGGTCTAATGTCCATTCCTTGTGTTCTTTAGCCCAAACAAGTCTCTTCTGCTTGTTGCCTGTCCTTAGCAGTGGTTTCCTAGCAGATCTTCTACCATGAAGGCCTGATTCACACAGTCTCCTCTTAACAGTTGTTCTAGAGATGTGTCTGCTGCTAGAACTCTGTGTGGCATTGACCTGGTCTCTAATCTGAGCTGCTGTTAACCTGCGATTTCTGAGGCTGGTGACTTGGATGAACTTATCCTCCGCAGCAGAGGTGACTCTTGGTCTTCCTTTCCTGGGGTGGTCCGCATGTGAGCCAGTTTCTTTGTAGCGCTTGATGGTTTTTGTGACTGCACTTTGGGACACTTTCAAAGTTTTCCCAATTTTTCGGACTGACTGACCTTCATTTCTTAAAGTAATGATGGCCACTCGTTTTTCTTTACTTAGCTGCTTTTTTCTTGCCATAATACAAATTCTAACAGTCTATTCAGTAGAACTATCAGCTTTGTATCTACCTGACTTCTCCACAATGCAACTGATGGTCCCAACCCCATTTATAAGGCAAGAAATCCCACTTATTACACCTGACAGGGCACACCTGTGAAGTGAAAACCATTTCAGGTGACTACCTCTTGAAGCTCATCAAGAGAATGCCAAGAGTGTGCAAAGCAGTAATCAAAGCAAAAGGTGGCTACTTTGAAGAACCTAGAATATGACATATTTTCAGTTGTTTCACACTTTTTTGTTATGTATATAATTCCACATGTGTTAATTCATAGTTTTGATGGCTTCAGTGTGAATCTACAATTGTCATAGTCATGAAAATAAAGAAAACTCTTTGAATGAGAAGGTGCGTCCAAAGTTTTGGTCTGTACTGTATATATATATGTGTAGAAGGAAGTGTATTAAATATTCCTAGATTCGACAGTAATCAACTCTTATCAACAGTTCATCGCCCATGTTTAGAGAAATACTTGTGTCGATAGCCTGTAGGATAACAGCTGATCAGTATCTAGTCCTCTTCTGTTCAGGCCCCAAACAGTAAGGTGGGCCCGTTTGCTGGTCACCTCAGGACAAAGAGATTGCAGACTCTCTGGCACCGTTTGTCAGGGGGCTTTCTAACCAGAGACATCATAAACCTGTTTCCACATCTCTGCCCCATGGCCAAACTCCATCCCCCTACTTATGATATGGTCCAGCATTTGGGACTGGGGGGAGGGTCTTGGGATTTAAGCACAAAGAGAGGCACACATGGTAGAGTGGACTGGAGTGGAGTGCATGCAGCCCCATGGACGAGGGAGAACCATCCCCAGGAAAATGAGCAAGCGAAGATCTCTCCTGAGATGAGCAGTAACTCCCTAGAGATGAGCACTGGCTGAGTATCATTAACCTCTGAACCCCTGCATTACCCCATACCCCTGATTATACTTGCATTAACCCTTTCACTGCTGCCCTGCCTCCCTGTACCTCTGCAGCAGTCCCTGTACCCCTGCATACCCCTTGTTATCCCCATAGGGACAGCGTGTATAGAGCCAGGAGGGTGGGAGTTGCTGCTAAATATATGTGTGCATGGAAGTGTATTATTTAGGTAGATTTGGGGAGGAATTGTGTTTAGAGCAGTTAGGTGTATTGTGTAGTGTTGTTATTGTAGTACTATTACTGTACTGTGGTGCGTGCGTCTATATATATATATATAGTGTAATAGTAGACTTTAGACTTGTATTTGTTTTAATAATTACTTTATTGTTTAACATACATTGTATAGTCATTTATTGTAGTAGTCGCCGTAGTATATCGTAGTAGTAATTCGCACGTAGTTCAGTGTAGTGTGAGGTTATAGAGCTAATTATTCATATTTATGAATATAAATTATTGAGATTAACACAAAATATCAATAATTAATATTTCCTTTAACATTGGCGAGTTAGCCATGAGACAGAATAGATAGGCAGGGTCACAGTAGATGATTGTACGCCTATTTATTAATAAATGATATTAACCAAAATATTTATAATAATTATTTTCCTTTTACACACACGCAGAAGTGGCATGCTCAATTCATTGCTATGGGACTGCTGGCTGATAGGCCTTCAGTGTCAGACATGTGCAGGTGCAGTGGCTGGGTAAACTAGAACCTTCTAGTGGGGGGGGGGGGTGGAGTGGAGAAGCTTAGCACAAACAGATACAATGTTTCAACTCCCGTCTGTCATAGATTTGTATTAGAGCCTCAATGATACTTAACGGCAATGACACAGCAGTTTTTCCAGACACAAGCAAGTCTTCAGACATAACAACAGAGCTAAACCAGACATTCAAAAAGGTCAGTCTGTCTGGTTTTGGTGGTAAACAAGTCTGGGTTTTTCCCTCCAAAACATGCTTTTCTTTAACTCTTATGGTTGTTGTGGAAAATTACCAGCTTCTCATTATTAGCTAGAAAGTCCCAAAAGTCTCTCAGTGTTCATTAACCCTTTCCACAGTGCAAATGAATAGGATATATATTACAACATATGAGATGAAGTAACACAGTATAAAAACAGTGCAAGTTAACCCTTTCAAGTGGAATAAAGTAAGTTTATAACTTTGCATAAAGGAAACAGGGGCTAATGTCCAGAAATGTGAAGACTGCAAAGAATCCCTGCTCCAGGGCACTACACAGTTCCAACTTCAGGAAGTATCTAGAGAACGGGGTCATAGAAGTGAAAAAGAACACACTGCACGCGGTCTATGCTATGGGAGATCCGAAAATAGCTGAGTAAGAGAACTTGGCTATTTTAAGAACTCCTATAGCAGTGAATGAATAGTGGCTGTGCTATGTTCACTTCAGGGTCTTCCATTGTGGAGATGGGAGCGGGTCTCAGACGTGGGACCTGCACCCATCTGACATTGATGACATATCATAGCTATATTCCATCAATGTCCTAGATGGGCCAACCCCTTTAAGCTCCCCTTATCTGCAGCAGTCACTTCAGGTGTCCCCTATTCGGAGCACTTGAGTCGAGTCATTTTTCTTCTCGAATGTGCAGAGTTGACGCACAGGTAATCATTTTTGAGCAATGAAAGCAACTGCAGCTTGATGGTTAAAGGACAAAGCTCCTTGTAGTCCCAATGAACAAGATGAATAATCTATTTCTAGCGCACATGACCTGCAGGCGACCTAAGCATGTAAGTGAATTAGATGAACGTCTGGCGGAACTCGGAGGCACGGGCATTTGTAGACATCACGTTAAGCAGGAGTCATGCCCTTGAGTAACTCAACAGCTCAGTCTAATAACCAGAAATTTTCTGGCATGCAGGTTACTTGGCTGTGAATCCAGGGTCATTTTTCTTACTGACGTCTCCATGCTAAGGACCAAGTGACTCAAAGTATGAAAATTGTTTCTCGAAAACTGGACCATCCTCAATCCAATCAAAACCATGCATGTAACGGGGCGCCGAAGGCGCACTCGGTCTCCCATCAGCCGCAGACCTGCTGCTTAGCTTCGGGAGCGAGGATCTGTGTCTGGCTTCGTTCCCGATGCGGCTTTGCTAGCTGGGAGGCTCCCTGCTCCTAGGTCTGCCTTGAGCTGATCACTCGGTGCTCGACTTGTCTGTCTGTCGGTCATGTGACGCTGGCCACGTCACATGACCCTCACTCCCCACTATAAATACAGGACGGCCTGCTGGCTACAGGTTGCCTGTGATACGGGTCCATTGGTGCTTCCTTGTTCCTTGGTGCTAGTCTGCGGCTGCTTGTTCTGATTGACCTCCTGACCTTGTGACCTCGGCTCGTTTATTGACCTCGACTTCGTCTCATCCTTTGTACGTATTTGCTCTCCTGGATTGACCTCGGCTCTGACTGTTGACCTTTCATTTGCCCGCTCCATTTGTACTCCTGGTTCTGATCTTTGGCTTGTTGACCTTCTGTATCTTTTCTCTGTGCACTTACGTAAGTAAGGGACCGTCGCCCAGTTACGCCCCGTCTCCTAGGGCGGGTAGTGTAAGTAGGCAGGGACAGGGGTTGAGGGTGGAGTCAGAGGGCACCCTCTTTCCTTCCTCTCTGATCTCTGATATTGTATGTCTCTGGTAGGTCAGATCTTGAGTGCATTCATGGAAAGAGAAATATTTAACTTTAGGACGTTCACATTGGAAGGCCAACCACTGACGATGACATAAATGCAATACTATATTATAAGGCACTGTACTGCATATTTCAAAGTACAAGTCTGCAAATACCCCCCATATCTGAGAACGACTGCACTATGGTCTGCAGAACATGAGAAACATGCACCACCATCAACGGCACTACCACAGATCTTCACTGGTACTTCTGGTCTAGGTCATCAACACTGGGGGTAAAATTAAAGGACTACTTTAGTGGGTGCCCACATATACAAAGCAATATATCCTATGAGAGGTCTTCCTGTTGGGATTTAAGATGTGGTGTTAAAGAGGTTGTCAGGTCTCCAAATCAAAATTCTTTTTGTGCTCCTAACACCCCTCACCTTCCATACAGAAGCCCCCAATACCTGTTTGTCATGTCCGAGCTCTCCTTCCCCCTGGAAGACATCACATTATCCCGGCAGATCCGGTTACTTTCTCCCCTTCTTGTTTTGTTGAATACATAACTTTATTGATACACAAGCCTGGCTGCACTGCACAGTGATGTCACAGGCTGGCCACGCCCCCACTGCTCTGTCTGCAGCAGCCACTCCCACTACCGCTCCTGTGTCTTACTGCACCCAGACAGGAATCTACTGGTCACCCAGTGTGTAATCCCATCACTGACCGTCCACAGGCTCTGCCCTCATGTGTATCTAATCCTGTGTGATACAGCCTGCTGAGCTGTGTATCTAATCCCATCACTGACCGTCCACAGGCTCTGCCCTCATGTGTATCTAATCCTATCCTGTGTGATACTGTCTGCTGAGCTGTGTATCTAATCCGATCCTGTGTGATACTGTCTGCTGAGCTGTGTATCTAATCCTCTCCTGTGTGATACTGTCTGCTGAGCTGTGTATCTAATCCTCTCCTGTGTGATACTGTCTGCTGAGCTGTGTATCTAATCCTCTCCTGTGTGATACTGTCTGCTGAGCTGTGTATCTAATCCTCTCCTGTGTGATACTGTCTGCTGAGCTGTGTATCTAATCCTCTCCTGTGTGATACTGTCTGCTGAGCTGTGTATCTAATCCTCTCCTGTGTGATACCGTCTGCTGAGCTGTGTATCTAATCCTATCCTGTGTGATACCGTCTGCTGAGCTGTGTATCTAATCCTCTCCTGTGTGATACTGTCTGCTGAGCTGTGTATCTAATCCTATCCTGTGTGATACTGTCTGCTGAGCTGTGTATCTAATCCTCTCCTGTGTAATACTGTCTGCTGAGCGGTGTATCTAATCCCACCACTGACCGTCCACAGGCTGCACTCTGAAGGTAAGTATGTTATGATCATTTGGTTAGAATTTTAAAGGGAAAAAAAGGTTAAGCCCGGAGAACCCCTTTAACTAAGGCAGGGTTTCTCAACTCCGGTCCTCGGGACCCACCTACCAGTCTGGATTTGAGACTATCCCACAGAATGAATACCTGTGGTAAGTCCTGATGCATTGACACTAATTATATCACCTGCTCAATACTAAGGAAATCCTGAAAACATGACTGGTAGGTGGGTCCCGAGGACTGGAGTTGAGAAACCCTGAACTAAGGTGACCAGAAATAAGACGGTCAGCAGATCCCGTCCACACTCCAGACTGGAGCACTCGAAACTACGGTGGCTTTTTACGATATGTATGACCAGTCCCCATAGTCATGGAGGAAAGCCCCTCTTACTCCAAACAATCATCTCATTACTGACTCTGGCTTCAAGTCAGCAACAGTTTCCTGAATGTGGAATCACAAAACTCCCCCCATTGTAGAAGACAATTACACTAGAGATCAGTTTGGCACGAAACGTTGGAAAATGATATCACTGATGAGCGGGGGCCTCCTCCAGGTTGGAGGTAATGTCATGTCGAAGCTTCCCAAGCCGCTGTCTATTGCTGAAGATTAAGGCCTGTTACACACGGGCGTCATGGATTTGGGCCAGATAAGATGTGCAATGCCTTCACCTCACGCATTGCTCCCGCGTGGAAATCTCGCCCTAAGTCAAGCCAGAATAAAACCACAGCCACCACATGCTGCCGCCTTACATAAGCGCCAGCCACATGACTCTTCATAGTGCTTCCATGGGCATCCGATCGGTGCCTCTGCTCCGTATCTTGCGGACCCATTTAAGTCAATAGGTCCACATCCCTGATACGGAGTGCAGATAACTGTATATGGCGGACCCGCTGTATACACATTTGTGTGCCTGAGCGCTTAGACTTCGGGTTTAGCCTTCATATACATGAAAGTATCTACTAATCTCACGGAAACCATCACACCTGCTTACAAACAGCCAATGGTCACATACATGGTGGCCACAGAGAGGAAATCTATGAGGAGCACCCTCGGATCTCATAATAAGGACTTTTTCACACAAACGTAATTTTTCTGTGTTCGTCCCATTTTTTTTGTGGCCCGTATGCGAAACTAGTCACTTCAATGGGGCCGGAAAAAAACCCTGAAATTACTCTGTGTGCATCCCGTGCCTCTATGTCCGCATGGCCGTTCTGCCAAAAAACAGAACATCTTATTACGGAGGAGCATAGGACTGTTCGATTAGCGGCCAGAGGTTCTGCAAAATACGGAATGCACACGGAACACTGTTATCCGTGTTTTGCGGATCCACTATTTGCGGACCGCCAACCACCTAATAGCGACAGGTTTCGGCTGCTGATTTCGCCTGTAACAGTGTGGTGCTGACTCACATGGTGAGCCCTGCAAGGAAAGGGGCCGCACATGCGCGACCACCTTCTGTTAACCGTTATCGGAGTTCCAGGAGCGGATCCCAGAGGTAGGACACGGATGTATCTGACATTGATGGCATATCCTAGGCAGCCAGTAAATACAGTAACCCATAGACAGCAATAATATACTATCACAGGGGATCTCATGATAAAAAGCCCCTAAATAGTACAGTAAAAAATGTTTATCCAAGACTAAATCAAAACTCCAGACGTGGCCGACCCGCGGCCTGTGAATGGCTGCAGCGGTCAGGTGTCCTCCAGTTTCACCCCATTACATACATGATAAGTAAAAAAAAAAAAAAGTTACGACCCTTGGAAAGCGGGGAGAAAAAATAAATAAAACTGGCCCAGTCCTGAAAGGGTTAATGATGTAACATGTTGGTTATAGATCAAACAGCCCCTGCTTACATACCACAACGTTCCCATAAAGATTATTTGCATGAAGGATTGTATCGCTATCGCTCAGTGGTTACACATATTCACACCCTGAATTAAACTCATTAGCGATGATCTGGCAGTGTAATACTGCCGACGATTACCCGGTGAACGAGCAAACGCTCCTTCATCGGGCAATCATGATCTTTCAGTGCGATTTCCTATCTAATCACGATCTGCTGCCAGCAAATAACTAGACAGCATGGGGACGAGCAATGACGTAACGATGCTGCGGAGGAACGATTCCTTCCCCACAATCGGCTGGTGTAATACAGCCTTAAGGATCCTTTCACAGATTCCGTGCCAGTAGTAAACGCCGATCAATGATACGTCATCGATCGGCGCTCCTTATTACTTTTATTTTCATTGCTTGATGATCAAGAAGCTGTGAACAAGCGATATTAAAGAGGCTCTGTCGTCAGGATCAACCCTATTAAACCAGGCATAAAGCCTGGGAGGGTTGATCCAGCTGAGTAATACGATGTCTCTTTTTTTATTTTTTTGTAGGTGCAGGCGTTTTGGATAAATTTACCTGTCTAGCAGAGAACAGCACTGCTGCCCAGAAACCATCAATCTGTATGGGGATGAGTGATGGCAGCAACCACTGCACATTCCCGTACAGTGGGGGTAATCGCTGCATGTAGATGAGGCGTCACTTCCTCTGACGAGCAGGCATCGGGTTGTGTAAAGCGGCCTTTTGACTTTACGTTATGTTGGCAGCACATCTGTCTATATGGGGCGGTGCTGCCGGATTAAACATCTGATCATCGTAAGGATGGGAGCTTGCTCATTTGTTTGCCGATCAGCGGGATGTTTAGTAAATTTTAGCATAGCCACTGAGTTATTCTAGTTATCTATACAGCGCCACCTGCTGTTTGCTATTTTTAAAATTCTCTGTCCAGCTCAATGAGGTTGTCGTACATGCTCAGTTCCATCCTTCATATGCCACTAGCTGCAGCAGAAAGGACCCCCCCAGAAAGGACATGCTCCCTGAGCTGCCAGCTTAAAATAAATCTAGAACAATTGAAGCAATGAAAGGGCAGATCTCTGTATCCATCTGAGGTACAGGGCTGAGTCATGTAGTATGCGATGCCTGATTTTCATGTTTTACATGGTATAACCACTTTAAGAGTCATCGTCCACATTCACTTTTAAGCTGCCATTACACGTTAGATATATTTTGGAAAAACCACAAATTATGGCAGGACTTGCCGACCATCTAATGTATGTGGGGGCCTACTCTCTTCTCCCGGCAGGACTTGCCGACCATCTAATGTATGTGGGGGCCTACTCCCTACTCCCGATGGCAGCTGTTGGGGGAGGGAAGGATAAGCTCATTTGATTTGAACTACATAATCCTGTTGTTTTCAGGGAGATAAGTCATCGCCAGAGGCGTTTGTCTAATGTATATGGTATGACTGATCATGGAAAGGCCTTTAGGCGCCAATCGTTGACCGAATGTGCTGGCTCATGCAGTCAGATGACAAGCACGCAGGTGCTCGATTGTGGGCAGCACGTCCCAGACGGGGATGCAAACTGCATGAGGGATGAACAATCCTAGTAAGGCCCAGTCTCGCCCATTCAGTTTGCATCGGGATCTGATTTTAAGTGAAAAATGGACAAATGATCGCCATTATGATTGTTGATCCCCCATTCACTTTGTATATTATCGACACATAAACAACGATTTTAGCTGCTGCATTAAAGATTCAGTCACAGACAAATAAGTGTTTGTCAGGTGATCAGTGGGAATGGCTCAAGCGGATTGCACATGGAAGTTATCCGTATTTTGCGGGAATGTTGTTTGAGGACTGAAATACGGACACGGCCGTGTCATCATTGTGTCTAGACTGCACAATATATGTATAATGCCCTCACTTCAGGCCATCCAAGATCTGCTGGTGGCTCAACCTCATCTGGGCACAGATAATAATAATCTTTATTTCTACAGCGTCAACATATTCCGCAGCGCCTCACAGTTCATGTACAAACAGTCAAATAACAGACAAGTCAGTAATAGGACCCTGCTCGCAAGTGTAACGCCCAAGAGTGGCATTGCCACCTTTGCACCTTGCTACTGTCTCCTAAGGTTAACCACGTGTCATCCTTCCTATGTATTAATTTCCAGGTTCTGCAAAAAGTGTATTCCTATTTCTTGTTATGTGACTGTTCAAGTGTAATGCGCCTGGTTCACCAGCAGATGGCAGCAAGCATGGCAGAGCTACACTTGCAGAGGATAGAACCTTCTTTCCATTCTCTTCTCTCACTCCAGGTAGGAGTTTTCTTAGTTATAGGTCAGTGGAGAGTACCCCCTGCTTGGGGAAGGAAGCAGGAGCGGTCCCTGTTGGACGAGATCTGCCTAAGCCAGCTAGAGCACCTTCAGCTCTGCTGGACATAGATGTCAAAGCCTGAAGCCTCAGAAGCCAGAAGGAAAAAGGTCCCTGGATAAAGTTAGAGACCAGATCACCAAGCAAAGTACAGGCTACAGCTACAGCTACAGCTAAATTCTTCGGTTATCCTGTTAGTGCAGTAGAGCCAGAGAGCAACTGATGTAGCAGAGTTGAGTTTGTTTACCTGCCACAGTTAATGCCAACGCCTGCTGGGAACCAAGACAAAGCCTGTAAACTGTTTGGAGAAATGTTTAATGAAAGTAAAGCTGTTATCCACTGTCATTACAAGGTCTGGACTCCATTTATTTCTTCATCCCCTTCATTAACAACCCCCTTTTCATTTGCTGGAATACAGCGTATCCAGGTAGGAGCACCGTGACATGTGCAACACCATTAAGGGACGTTAGGCCACACTACATCACTCTAGCATTCCTACCCTGGGTACCATTCATATCACTAAAAGGGGCCCTCTGCCCGTTTTGGTTCACTGTAACTGGCGTCACAACAAATCAAACAAGTACTTTACCCTATATCTGTACTCTTAAAGGGCCCTTTGGGGGAGCCGGCCGCTGCACAAGAGCTTACAGTCTATGATGAGATGGGGAAGACACAAAAGGTAGAAATGCTTGTTTTGTACGATGGTCCGGCCATCTTGGTAGAATAGGGGAGCAGATATAAAGCTGCATGGATTCTATAGTGTACGGGTATAGATATTTTGATCCGACAGATTTCTGACACCATAGTAAATATCACTATACATTATTGTCACATCTTGATTGGAATGTGAGACAAGTCACATACATCCCCATGAGATAAAAGTATAATTCTTCACGTGTTCCTCTTCAACGCAGTTCTCTAAGGCAATGTGTCATCAGAAGACCTATTGTTTAAACTGTACGGCACGGTTTTAATTGGTCCTTCCACTTTAATTCCTTGCAACGTAGTTGGTTAGTGATGCCTGATACCTGGCCGCGTTCCTGAAGAATGAAGGAACTGTACATGCGTACTGACCTTTAGGTGGGGCTAGGAGACTAGACAACTTCTAGCTATGGGAGTATCATATGGGCGTCAGTCGAGTGCCATGTTGGGCGCTGGGCGATGTGTAGCTCTCTCATTTGTTTTGACGACTTTCGGTGACTTTTGCTTACTTTACTCCCTATGTTATGTTTGTGTATATATACAGTACAGACCAAAAGTTTGGACACACCTTCTCATTCAAAGAGTTTTCTTTATTTTCATGACTATGAAAATTGTAGATTCACACTGAAGGCATCAAAACTATGAATTAACACATGGGGAATTATATACATAACAAAAAAGTGTGAAACAACTGAAAATATGTCATATTCTAGGTTCTTCAAAGTAGCCACCTTTTGCTTTGATTACTGCTTTGCACACTCTTGGCATTCTCTTGATGAGCTTCAGGAGGTAGTCACCTGAAATGGTTTTCACTTCACAGGTGTGCCCTGTCAGGTTTAATAAGTGGGATTTCTTGCCTTATAAATGGGGTTGGGACCATCAGTTGCGTTGTGGAGAAGTCAGGTGGATACACAGCTGATAGTCCTACTGAATAGACTGTTAGAATTTGTATTATGGCAAGAAAAAAGCAGCTAAGTAAAGAAAAACTAGTGGCCATCATTACTTTAAGAAATGAAGGTCAGTCAGTCCGAAAAATTGTGAAAACTTTGAAAGTGTCCCCAAGTGCAGTCACAAAAACCATCAAGCGCTACAAAGAAACTGGCTGACATGCGGACCACCCCAGGAAAGGAAGACCAAGAGTCACCTCTGCTGCGGAGGAGAAGTTCATCCGAGTCACCAGCCTCAGAAATCGCAGGTTAACAGCAGCTCAGATTAGAGACCAGGTCAATGCCACCCAGAGTTCTAGCGGCAGACACATCTCTAGAACAACTGTTAAGAGGAGACTGTGTGAATCAGGCCTTCATGGTAGAAGATCTGCTAGGAAACCACTGCTAAGGACGGGCAACAAGCAGAAGAGACTTGTTTGGGCTAAAGAACACAAGGAATGGACATTAGACCAGTGGAAATCTGTGCTTTGGTCTGATGAGTCCAAATTTGAGATCTTTGCTTCCAACCACCGTGTCTTTGTGCGACGCAGAAAAGGTGAACGGATGGACTCTGCATGCCTGGTTCCCACCGTGAAGCATGGAGGAGGAGGTGTGATGGTGTGGGGGTGCTTTGCTGGTGACACTGTTGGGGATTTATTCATAATTGAAGGCATACTGAACCAGCATGGCTACCACAGCATCTTGCAGCGGCATGCTATTCCATCCGGTTTGCGTTTAGTTGGACCATCATTTATTTTTCAACAGGACAATGACCCCAAACACACCTCCAGGCTGTGTAAGGGCTATTTGACCATGAAGGAGAGTGATGGGGTGCTGCGCCAGATGACCTGGCCTCCACAGTCACCGGACCTGAACCCAATCGAGATGGTTTGGGGTGAGCTGGACCGCAGAGTGAAGGCAAAAGGGCCAACAAGTGCTAAGCATCTCTGGGAACTCCTTCAAGACTGTTGGAAGACCATTTCAGGTGACTACCTCTTGAAGCTCCTCAAGAGAATGCCAAGAGTGTGCAAAGCAGTAATCAAAGCAAAAGGTGGCTACTTTGAAGAAACTAGAATATGACATATTTTCAGTTGTTTCACACTTTTTTGTTATGTATATAATTCCACATGTGATAATTCATAGTTTTGATGCCTTCAGTGTGAATCTACAATTTTCATAGTCATGAAAATAAAGAAAACTCTGAATAAGAAGGTGTGTCCAAACTTTTGGTCTGTACTGTATATATATTGTAGCAAGGTGCAAGGTTCCGTCGTTGGCGGAAGGTATGTGTCACCGAGGTTCCTGGCCTCAGCGAAGTAAGAGCCGGTATTTTCAGGTGTCAGCAGCAGCTAATGTTTATTGACACTTTGCTATTTTAGTATGGCTATATAACTGATCCAGGACGGCTCTTACTGGGAGTAGTCAAAGTGCTGGGTGGGTGACTACTCCCCACATTCCAGGCCGAGTCTTGAATGGCCTATAAAAAAAACTGCCGGCAGTGTCAGCTGGAAGTGATTACCTCTGGCAATCGCTGGTGTGGGAACTGAGCCCTGTGCTGGACTGAAAAGCTGAGACCTGTGTGTTGGGAGAGCAGGCCACCTAAAGCCTGCATTTGGACTGCTCGAGGCAGAACCACCAACAAGGTGACGTTTTTTGTTATTCATGAACTTTCTACTTGGTGTGAACAAACACCAACCCTGCAAAGAGTGTTTTTGTTGGACCTTATGTGTGAATAAACACGGACATTTGAATTGCGAACTTTGCCTCTGTACTGCACCCGCCAATCCCAACTACTAGAGCGAATCCCCACAATATATATATATACTTATTTATTATCATAGCTTAGTAAACTCTTTTGCATCTAAATTGTGTTAAAGGGCTTCTGTCACCCCACAAAACTGTTGTGTGTTTTTTTTTTTTTTTGTTTTTTTTTTATACCTATAATCCCTATACTGCGATTTATGGCTACATAATCTAATTAATCATTTCGGTTCAGTAGATTGTGTTTAAAAATGTGCTTTTAAAATATGCAAATTACCTGTCTACCAGCAAGTAGGGCGGCTACTTGCTGGTAGCAGCCGCATCCTCCGATCCTAAAGACGCCCCCTCCTCATGTTGATTGACAGGGAACGGGATCGTTCTCTGCTGGCCCTGTTTGCATTCAAAATTTCGCGCCTGCGCCGTAACGGTATTCAGTCGGCGCAGGCACACTGAGAGGCGGATGCTCGCTCGGCCGCTCCATCCTCAATGCGCCTGCGGCGGGTGTAGATGTGACGTCGTTGGCGCAGGCGTACTGAGAGGCGGCCGCTCGCTCGGCCGCTCCATCCTCAATGCGCCTGTGCCGATGACGTTCTTTCTACCGTTACAGCGCAGGCGCGAGATCTTGATAGCAGACAGGGCTAGCAGAGGATGATCCCGTTCACTGGCCCTGTCAATCAACATGAGGAGGGGGCGTCTTTAGGATCGGAGGATGCGGCTGCTACCAGCAAGTAGCCGCCCTACTTGCTGGTAGCAAGGTAACTTGCATATTTTAAAAGCACGTTTTTAACACAATCTACTGAACCAAAATGATTAATTAGATTATGTAGGCATAAATCGCAGTATAGGGATTATAAGTAAACAAAAAAAAAAAAACAGTTTAGTGTTTTTCCAAACCTCACAATAATACACTATCTTTAAAAAAAAAAAAATCCTAAAATCATGCAGTTTTTACACTGGCCACTAAGCCTAATAATATGTCTAGACTTCCTGTTCTGTACAGGCAACTTTTCAGTAGTCATCACATTGTCACTGTAGGCAGAATTACAATGACAGATATCATCTCTGTATAGACAACACAGGATCCACTATTCACAATAGGTGATATCACAGCTTATCTACTCCCCCTCCCTGCACAGGTCACAGAGCATGGCCAGAAGTCAATGATGCCCCCTCCTCTCCATTGTGTCTGTGGCCCATGTGGCTGTTGTCAAAGAAAAGGAAGTATTTTACACCCAGCGTGAAAACTACAGGATTTTATTAAATACATGAGGACGAGTCAAAAATGATCCAAACTCTGGCTGTAAAATGCATTTCAATCAATGTTCAGGAAAGACGAATACAATACACTTTGTCCATCTGTCAACCAGCTTTCGTATCCCCTTATTAAAAATGGTTTAGGATGAGCTGCGAGCCATGAATGAACCGCTGTCTTCACCTCTTCGTCAGACATAGATCTTCTGACGATTTGCAAATGATTTGGCACAAGATACACCCCGTATCCTAAGGGAATTCAGTAATGTCATAGCCAGACCCTTATTTCTGATATTTGCGGACTCTATACTGACAGGGAATGTCCCACAGGATTGGCGCAAAATGTGGTGCCAATATTCAAAAAGGGTCCAAAAACAGACCCCGGAAACTATAGGCCGGTAACATCTATCGTGGGTAAACAGTATGAAGGTTTTCTGAGAGATGCTATGTTAGAGCATCTCAACGGAAATAAGCAAATAACGCCATATCAGCATGGCTTCATGAGGGATCGATCATGTCAGACCAGTTTAATCAGTTTCTATGAGGAGGTAAGTTCTAGACTTGACAGCGGCGAATCAATGGATGTCGTGTATCTGGACTTCTCCAAAGCATCTGACACTGAACCACATAAAAGGTTAGTATATAAAATGAGAATGCTCGGACTGGGAGAGAACGTCTGTAAGTGGGTAAGTAACTGGCTGAGGGATAGAAAACAGAGGGTGGTTATTAACGGTACACACTCAGATTGGGTCACTGTCACTAGTGGGGTACCTCAGGGGTCAGTACTGGAGGGGTTACTGTCACTAGTGGGGTACCTCAGGGGTCAGTACTGGAGGGGTCACTGTCACTAGTGGGGTACCTCAGGGGTCAGTACTGGAGGGGTCACTGTCACTAGTGGGGTACCTCAGGGGTCAGTATTGTTGCGGTCACTGTCACTAGTGGGGTACCTCAGGGGTCAGTACTGGAGGGGTCACTGTCACTAGTGGGGTACCTTAGGGGTCAGTACTGGAGGGGTCACTGTCACTAGTGGGGTACCTCAGGGGTCAGTACTGGAGGGGTCACTGTCACTAGTGGGGTACCTCAGGGGTCAGTATTGTGGCGGTCACTGTCACTAGTGGGGTACCTCAGGGGTCAGTATTGTGGCGGTCACTGTCACTAGTGGGGTACCTCAGGGGTCAGTACTGGAGGGGTCACTGTCACTAGTGGGGTACCTCAGGGGTCAGTATTGGAGGGGTCACTGTCACTAGTGGGGTACCTCAGGGGTCAGTACTGGAGGGGTCCCTGTCACTAGTGGGGTACCTCAGGGGTCAGTACTGGAGGGGTCACTGTCATTAGTGGGGTACCTCAGGGGTCAATACTGGAGGGGTCACTGTCACTAGTGGGGTACCTCAGGGGTCAGTATTGGAGGGGTCACTGTCACTAGTGGGGTACCTCAGGGGTCAGTACTAGAGGGGTCACTGTCACTAGTGGGGTACCTCAGGGGTCAGTACTGGAGGGGTCACTGTCACTAGTGGGGTACCTCAGGGGTCAGTACTGGAGGGGTCACTGTCACTAGTGGGGTACCTCAGGGGTCAGTACTGGAGGGGTCACTGTCACTAGTGGGGTACCTCAGGGGTCAGTACTGGAGGGGTCACTGTCACTAGTGGGGTACGTCGGGTCAGTACTGGAGGGGTCACTGTCACTAGTGGGGTACCTCAGGGGTCAGTACTGGAGGGGTCACTGTCACTAGTGGGGTACCTCAGGGGTCAGTACTGGAAGGGTCACTGTCACTAGTGGGGTACCTCAGGGGTCAGTACTAGAGGGGTCACTGTCACTAGTGGGGTACCTCAGGGGTCAGTACTGGAGGGGTCACTGTCACTAGTGGGGTACCTCAGGGGTCAGTACTGGAGGGGTCACTGTCACTAGTGGAGAACCACAGGGGTCAGTACTGGAGGGGGCACTGTCACTAGTGGAGTACCACGGGTCAGTACTGGAGGGGTCACTGTCACTAGTGGGGTACCTCAGGGGTCAGTATTGGAGGGGTCACTGTCACTAGTGGGGTACCACAGGGGTCAGTATTGGAGGGGTCACTGTCACTAGTGGGGTACCTCAGGGGTCAGTACTGGAGGGGTCACTGTCACTAGTGGGGTACCTCAGGGGTCAGTACTGGAGGGGTCACTGTCACTAGTGGGGTACCTCAGGGGTCAGTACTGGAGGGGTCACTGTCACTAGTGGGGTACCTCAGGGGTCAGTACTGGAGGGGTCACTGTCACTAGTGGGGTACCTCAGGGGTCAGTACTGGAGGGGTCACTCACTAGTGGGGTACCTCAGGGGTCAGTACTGGAGGGGTCACTGTCACTAGTGGGGTACCTCAGGGGTCAGTATTGGAGGGGTCACTGTCACTAGTGGGGTACCTCAGGGGTCAGTACTGGAGGGGTCACTGTCACTAGTGGGGTACCTCAGGGGTCAGTACTGGAGGGGTCACTGTCACTAGTGGGGTACCTCAGGGGTCAGTACTGGAGGGGTCACTGTCACTAGTGGGGTACCACAGGGGTCAGTACTGGAGGGGTCACTGTCACTAGTGGGGTACCTCAGGGGTCAGTATTGGGCCCAATTCTCTTCAATATATTTATTAATGATCTTGTAGAAGGCTTGCACAGTAATCAATTTTTGCAGATGAAAATAAACTGTGTAAAGTAATTTACACTGAAGAGGACAGTATACTGTATATATACTACAGAGGACAGTACACTGTATATATACTACAGAGGGCAGTATACTGTATATATACTACAGAGGACAGCATACTGTATATATACTACAGAGGACAGTATACTGTATATATACTACAGAGGACAGTATACTGTATATATACACTACAGAGGACAGTATACTGTATATATACTACAGAGGACAGCATACTGTATATATACTACAGAGGACAGTATACTGTATATATACTATAGAGGGCAGTATACTGTCCTCTGTAGTGTATATACAGTATACCATCCTCTGTAGTATATATACAGTATACTGCCCTCTATAGTATATATACAGTATACTGTCCTCTGTAGTATATATATATGTAGTATATATGTATATATATACTACAGAGGATGGTATACTGTATATATACTACAGAGGACAGTATACTGTATATATATACTACAGAGGACAGTATACTGTATATATATACTACAGAGGACAATATACTGTATATATACTACAGAGGACGGTATACCGTATATATACTACAGAGGACGGTATACCGTATATATACTACAGAGGACGGTATACCGTATATAAACTACAGAGGACGGTGTACCGTATATATACTACAGAGGACAGTATACTGTATATAAACTGCAGAGGACAGTATACTGTATATAAACTGCAGAGGACAGTATACTGTATATATACTACAGAGGACATTATACTGTATATATACTACAGAGGACAGTATACTGTATATATATACTACAGAGGACAGTATACTGTATATATATACTACAGAGGACAATATACTGTATATATACTACAGAGGACGGTATACCGTATATATACTACAGAGGACGGTGTACCGTATATAAACTACAGAGGACGGTGTACCGTATATATACTGCAGAGGACAGTATACTGTATATATACTGCAGAGGACAGTATACTGTATATAAACTGCAGAGGACAGTATACTGTATATATACTACAGAGGACAGTATACTGTATATAAACTGCAGAGGACAGTATACTGTATATATACTACAGAGGACAGTATACTGTATATATACTACAGAGGACAGTACACTGTGTATATACTACAGAGGACAGTATACTGTATATATACTACAGAGGACAGTATACTGTATATATATACTACAGAGGACAGTATACTGTATATATACTACAGAGGACAGTATACTGTATGTATACTACAGAGGGCAGTGTACCGTATATATACTACAGAGGACAGTATACTGTATATATACTACAGAGGACAGTATACTGTATATATATACTACAGAGGACAGTATACTGTATATATACTACAGAGGACAGTATACTGTATATACACTACAGAGGACAGTATACTGTGTATATACTACAGAGGACAGTATACTGTATATATATACTACAGAGGACAGTATACTGTATATATACTACAGAGGACAGTATACTGTATATACACTACAGAGTACAGTATACTGTATATAGACTACAGAGGACAGTATACTGTATATATACTACAGAGGACAGTATACTGTATATACACTACAGAGGACAGTATACTGTGTATATACTACAGAGGACAGTATACTGTATATATATACTACAGAGGACAGTATACTGTATATATACTACAGAGGACAGTATACTGTATATACACTACAGAGTACAGTATACTGTATATATACTACAGAGGACAGTATACTGTATATATACTACAGAGGACAGTATACTGTATATACTACAGAGGACAGTATACTGTATATATACTACAGAGGACAGTATACTGCTACAGAGGGATCTGGATAGACTGGAGGCTTGGGCAGATAAGTGGCAGATGAGGTTTAACACTGATAAATGTAAAGTTATGCACATGGGAAGGAAAAATGCAAGTCACCCGTACATACTAAATGGTAAAACACTTAGTAACACTGACATAGAAAAGGATCTAGGAATTTTAATAAACAGAAAACTAAGCTGTAGAAACCAGTGTCAGGCAGCTGCTGCCAAGGCCAATAAGATAATGGGTTGCATCAGAAGGGGCATAGATGCCCGTGATGAGAACATAGTCCTGCCACTTTACAAGTCACTAGTCAGAGCACACATGGAGGACTGTGTACAGTTCTGGGCTCCTGTGAACAAGGCAGACATAGCAGAGCTAGAGAGGGTCCAGAGGAGGGCAACTAAAGTAATAACTGGATGGATTGGGGCAACTACAGTACCCTGAAAGATTATCAACATTAGGGTTATTCATAAAAAAATAAATAGATAATTACTATGTATAAATATATCAGGGGTCAGTACAGAGATCTCTCCCATCATCTATTTATCCCCAGGACTGTGACTGTGACGAGGGGACATCCTCTGCGTCTGCAGGAAAGAAGGTTTGTACACAAACATAGAAGAGGATTCTTTACGGTAAGAGCAGTGAGACTATGGAGCTCTCTGCCTGAGGAGGTGGTGATGGTGAGTACAATAAAGGAATTCAAGAGGGGCCTGGATGTATTTCTGGAGCGTAATAATATTACAGGCTATAGCTTCTAGAGAGGGGTCGGGGATCCAGGGAGTTATTCTGATGCCTGATTGGAGTCGGGAAGGAATTTTTTATTCCTCTAAAGTGAGGAAAATTGGCTTCTACCTCACAGTTTTTTTTTGCCTTCCTCTGGATCAACTTGCAGGTTAACAGGCCGAACTGGATGGACGGAGGGATTTTTTCGGCCTTATATACTATGTTACTATGTAAGATCCGCTGTCACTCGTCTATCCAGCAGAATTAGTTCTCGTTCAATGTTGTCAAAAGTCCTGGACGTGGACAACTCCCTCTTCATGGCTGACACTTGTGCGACCTTCCTTTAACGTCTCTATCCGTTCATACACACTTCTTTGCGACAAAATACTTTCTCCATACCGTGCACAAAGTGTTGGATAAACATCGGCACCAGACACACCCTCCGACCACTACGTGCTGCGCTCCCTTCGTGCAGAACATGTGGGGCGGCCATAGCTCTCGCGCAGCAGTCACACATGAACTGACATAACACGTTCAAACCTTCACAGCAATAATTACCGTATGATCTATTTGTCATTTCTGAAAGTTGATGAATATAAATTCTACAGCCAGAGTGCGGGTCATTTTTGGACTCACTCTTGTAGGCAGCGACAAGGAAATTTTTTAAAAAATCATCAAAAATTCTACAAAGATATTTACAACATAAAAACATAGGTAATTTTCTGATGGCACATTAGTTCTGAAAGAATAGAGTGATGAAGAGGATGGCCTCCCACCAGTGTCCTATCACAATGGTCAAAAAAAGTCCTCTCCTCACCCAGAAACCTGATGCAACATGGCACCATCTTCACTGACTAAGCTGATTAGAATCTTGTCGAGCTGTGGGGCTTTTATTATGTAATTTGCTATATATCTGCAAAGCTTTTTAGTTATTTTGAGCTTTTAAAGCAATGATTCACCTCTCTCCATGGCCTGAAGTCATGAACCTAGTACAAAAATGTCAAGTATCTAGTGCCGACTAATGGGGGCAGGAACTGTCCATGCAGATTGGGAAGTCTCCCTGTTGGGAACCCGTCAATCATCTCATGCGAATGCAAATTCAGCGGGCTCGGAGCTTGTTGATTGGTCGCTGTTCACATGGATGGGACCATTTATAAGTTATACCTCCTTTATCTTCTAGGGTATAATTAAAAGATGTATCCGTTTCAATGAGAATAAATGAAATTTAGTTTTAATTGACCAAGGAACAGCAGATCCCAGCAGTATACAAGTCATGGGCAGCCACGTGATGGTTAAGGTCTGATGGAGACAGGTTCTCACACAAGTCACATCACAGTTTATTCTCACAGAATGCATAACAAGAGGGTTTTACATTACTGAATCGGTCGGGTCCAGCTATCGCGATTCCAATGGAACAGGAGAACAGGGCCTCCGAATCTGATTTCTCATCACAAGTGAGGCCATGGGTGCAAAAGTCAGTCTCCATTGGTCTACAAGCCATCACATGAGATAAGCCTCCATTCTAGTACATGAACGTGTTTTATTGGGTTCTCTAGCTTTAGTATTTTCCTGAAAGTAATATTATTGGATGTCCAAAAGCTGGGGAAGTCCTCAGTGCACAGAAAAATCAGATCCCACCAATAAGTGAGGTAAAATTGGAGGTATAATGCTTGGCCAAGCAATGAAGATAGCAGATGGATTTGGGACACCATTATCCTACCTTATGGACTGTCACCAATGTCACCTTCTAGCATGTCGAAACGGCCGATCTGTAACTGAAGCAACTCATCGACCACATTGTGTGAGTAACAGAACCGGCTCTATCTCGGGCACACATCTGCTCTACCAACATCTCCCTTACATACTTTCTTAACTTTCATCATGGAAAATAGTTGACTTTGCGCATTCCTTCTTTCTAAGAGTTTAAAGTCTCACTAATATATTTTCACTAGTTTAACCTGCGTTATAGCAAGTGTGATTATTTTGGCATGAAACGCAAGGAAGGAGATGAATTTACAGCAAGTTTTCTATGGCTCTGGTCTCTGGAAAGCATCACTTCTGGCAGAAAGGACATTGTGCATTTATCAACCACAAAGCAGTGCACACAGAGATATGTAAGTATGGAAATACAGATCCAGCACAGGACTCCTGAGATACTCCAGTAGGGTCTATAGTCAGAGCCGTAATTTATTGCTTTCCCTCTACCTGTCCAGCTCAACATATCAAAGATGTTTATCTACAATCTGTATTCTACAGTGTACTGTACAGACTCATACCAACTGCTATAATACTGCTCCTATGTACAAGACTATAACTGCTATAATACTGCTCCTATGTACAAGAATATAACTGCTATAATACTGCCTCCTATGTACAAGACTATAACTGCTATAATACTGCTCCTATGTACAAGAATATAACTACTATAATACTGCTCCTATGTACAATAATATAACTACTATAATACTGCTCCTATGTACAGGAATATAACTACTATAATACTGCTCCTATGTACAAGAATATAACTACTATAATACTGCTCCTATGTACAAGAATATAACTACTATAATACTGCTCCTATGTACAAGAATATAACTACTATAATACTGCTTCTATGTACAAGAATATAACTACTATAATACTGCTCCTATGTACAAGAATATAACTACTATAATACTGCTCCTATGTACAAGAATATAACTACTATAATACTGCTCCTATGTACAAGAATATAACTACTATAATACTGCTCCTATGTACAAGAATATAACTACTATAATACTGCTCCTATGTACAAGAATATAACTACTATAATACTGCTCCTATGTACAAGAATATAACTACTATAATACTGCTCCTATGTAAAAGAAAATAACTACTATAATACTGCTCCTATGTACAAGAAAAGAACTACTATAATACTGCTCCTATGTACAAGAATATAACTGCTATAATACTGCCTTCTATGTACAAGAATATAACTACTATAATACTGCCTTCTATGTACAAGAATATAACTACTATAATACTGCTCCTATGTACAAGAATATAACTACTATAATACTGCTCCTATGTAAAAGAAAATAACTACTATAATACTGCTCCTATGTACAAGAATATAACTGCTATAATACTGCCTTCTATGTACAAGAATATAACTACTATAATACTGCCTTCTATGTACAAGAATATAACTACTATAATACTGCTCCTATGTAAAAGAAAATAACTACTATAATACTGCTCCTATGTACAAGAAAAGAACTACTATAATACTGCCTCCTATGTACAAGAATATAACTACTATAATACTGCTCCTATGTACAAGAAAATAACTACTATAATACTGCTCCTATGTACAGGAATATATCTACTATAATACTGCTCCTATGTACAAGAATATAACTACTATAATACTGCCTCCTATGTACAAGAATATAACTACTATAATACTGCTCCTATGTACAAGAATATAACTACTATAATACTGCTCCTATGTACAGGAATATATCTACTATAATACTGCTCCTATGTACAAGATAAGAATATAACTACTATAATACTGCTCCTATGTACAGGAATATATCTACTATAATACTGCTCCTATGTACAAGATAAGAATATAACTACTATAATACTGCTCCTATGTACAAGAATATAACTACTATAATACTGTCTCCTATGTACAAGAATATAACTACTATAATACTGCTCCTATGTACAAGAATATAACTACTATAATACTGCTCCTATGTACAAGAATATAACTACTATAATACTGTCTCCTATGTACAAGAATATAACTACTATAATACTGCTCCTATGTACAAGAATATAACTGCTATAATACTGCTCCTATGTACAAGAATATAACTACTATAATACTGTCTCCTATGTACAAGAATATAACTACTATAATACTGCTCCTATGTACAAGAATATAACTACTATAATACTGCTCCTATGTACAAGAATATAACTACTATAATACTGCTCCTATGTACAAGAATATAACTACTATAATACTGTCTCCTATGTACAAGAATATAACTACTATAATACTGCCTCCTATGTACAAGAATATAACTACTATAATACTGCCTCCTATGTACAAGAATATAACTACTATAATACTGCTCCTATGCACAAGAATATAACTACTATAATACTGTCCTCTATGTACAAGAATATAACTACTATAATACTGCTTCAAAGTACAAGATTAATACTTTCCTGCTCCCCGCTGCGCTGATCCTGCATGCCGGCTCCCACGCATCCATCGTCCAGCTCCCGACTTGTTCACTTCCAGACGGACATGGTCACTTGCTCCGCTGCAGCCAAGCAGTGGCCTCAGCAGTGACGTGTTGCTTGTGGAATAGCTGAGGCAGGCTGCGGACATCAGTAAAAGCTCAGTTAGGCTTCAGGCACCCGACTGTAGTTTTGGTCCGCGCCTGATCTGAATTTATTACGGATTGCGCGCTGACCATTCCTTTCTATAGGTCTGTAAAACATGCGGAAAGCACATGGATGTCATCTGTGTGCTGTCGCATCCACGAGGCCGTTCCACAATTTACAGAATGCGTCATATTCCTGTCCGTTTTGCAGACAAGAAAAGGCAGATGCTTGTGAGAAGATTGCAGAATGCACGCTGACGGTATTTATATTTTGTGGATCTGCAGACTGCAAAATGTGTACGGTTATGTGCATAAGGCCTTAGCCCTGGACAACCCAGTCAACCCATTGAATCCCAATGCCGTATATGTACAGTGGAAGGAGGGGTTGTAAATATGGCGCCCGCTTGTGAGCCAGCAGGTCTTTGCAGTTTCAAACAGCAGAGGCCTGGGGATAATGTCTGCGACCGGCAATAATGCCGATTGCAGGTATTTAACCGTTTAGGTCAAAGTGGCTACAGAATGTCAGCACAGTAGGCAGGGTCCATGGATCAGAACCTGACCGGTCCATGACTCTGCGCTCCATTAGTTAGATCAGCTGAGCAATCAGCCCACTGCTAGTCTCCTCCAGGACACGCCCGCTGTGGGGAAAAAGAGCATAGCATCCAGTTGCTGATGATGCTGTCGTGTCAACAGGGGGTGTGGCCTAGCAGTATGTCTCTCCCGACGCAGTTGCGCCGAAGCTGGAGATCTCACTGCTGGAGCCCAGCCAGGTAAGTTTGTGACACAGCATCTAAATGCTGAAAATACTGGAAGCATGTGCTTTCGGGCTAGGATCGGCTCCCCCGTGCTGCGATCGGGGGAGCCGTTCCTTTTTTTCTGCTAAGCTATGTCTCTCTGAAGAGACCCAGCATATCAGAACTGTAGTTCCTATGGAGGCCTGCAGGTGGCAACCACAAATGGAGCTTTGACTGTAGTTTTATGGAACTAAAGTCTAAGTGAAGAGAAATCAAAATATTGCATAGCCTCCCTAGGGGGACTAAAAAAAGTTGAAAAAAATAATTATAAAAATTTGAATCGCCCCCCACTTAAAATAAAAAAAAATTAAAAAGCATAAAAAATATTTATCCCATACAGCAAATAGTAGAACAGGAAAAAAAAAAAAACAGAAAGGCTGATTCACCATTGTTTCATTGCTTCACTTACCCCCTAAAAATTGAATAATATGTAATTAGAAAGTCATAGACACTCTAAAAGGGTATCAATAAAAACTACACATTGTCCTGCAAAAAATGACCCCCCCCCCCCACAGCTCTGCAGACATAATCATAAAAAAGTTATGGTGTTCAGAATATGTCAATGTAAAGAAAAAACTATTTTTTTCAAAGTTTTCTTTTTTTTTCAGTATCAAAACACAACAAAAACTATATAAATGTGGTATCGTTGTATTCGTAGTGACCCAGAGTATGACGGACACAGGTCAGTAGTACCGCTTAGGGAACTCCGTAAAAATAAATAAAGCCCATAAAACTGTGGCAGAATTGCATTTTTTTCCAATTTCACCCCATTTGTAATTTTTTTCCAGCTCCCCACTTCATCATATGCCATATTAATTGGTGCCATTAGAAAGTATAACTTGTCCCCCCAAAAAACAAGCCCTCATATGCCTATGTGAACGGAAAAATAAAAAAGTTATGGCTTCAGGAAGGCTGGGAAGAAAAATTAAAAACCCAAAAACGAAGAAAACAAAAACCTCTGGTACTCAAGGGGCTAAACAAAGATGGCGGTCACGGTATTACCATTTAGGAGTTGCAGATTGTCTTTATTTTCACCACTTAATTTAAAAAAAAATTATTTTTTTTGTGTGAATTACACCCGAGCCAAAAATGGGTGAAATTTCTGACACCATTTTAGTGAAACAGAACTTTGCATGTCATAAAAATTAACCTTATAGGTACAACCTGATTGTAAATCAGAAACGTTCCTGTCTCTGTCATGGCCTCTCCCTGCGCCATATTGTGTCACCTCAGTGCCCGACCAGAAGCTTCAGGCGACATTCAGTCAGGACAGCGGCGCTCCACTGCGCATGCGTGCAGGTGCTTAGCCTGGTGAGGTGAAGCGGGAGAGATGGAAAACATCTGTGATCTCTGATTGGTCACCCGCTTGGCGGGAAGTGAAGGGGTGGTGCTTGAGGCACTGGATGAAGAGCGGGACGATTTGGAGTCTGTTGCGGCTGTGTTGCCGGTAATTCTGTGGCGGCCATTGACTCTCTGAGGCAAGGACCTGTCATGGAAATCCTCATTGATGGTTTCAATGTAGTATTTCTTGTAGTCGAGCGCCATCTAGTGTTTGTAGTGAAGAGTGGACCTCGAGAGCAGTGTGCGCCCCTAAGTGTCCATGCTGCAGACTGTAGGCAAAGAACATGAGGTAAAATTCCTGCTAAAAGTAATAGAAGTTCTGTGAGAAGGTGTGTGATGAGGAGTAAGAAGCATCTTACCGCTGGTCAGGTCAGGTAGGAGGTAGGTATTGATGGAGATTTGTCTCCATGACGATCGTGGACCTGACAGTGACATGCAGCACCCCCAAAGATCGCATTATAATACCTCTTTCACCGCAAGGAATTACAATATAAGTACCCCAATATCTGATAGGTGTGGGTCCCACCTCAGGAATAGAGCCCACAAAAGGAAGGAGGGCGCATTGCGCATATGCGGCCACCCTCCATTCATTTCTATGGGACCGCCAAAGCGCTGAGCCTAGACTCTATTTTCTCCCCATAGAAGTGAATGGAGCGGTTGCTGCATTTGCCATTCATTTCTATGAGACTTCCGAAAAGTTGGAAATATTTTTGGGGAAAATTTTGCCACTCTGATAGAAATGAATGGAGGGCACCTGCACGTGCAGCGTCCGCTGTCATGCACCTTTTGGGCTCTGTTCTAGAGATAAGTGCGGGCCCCAGAGGTGGGATCTGCACCTATCAGACATTGGGGGCATATCCTAGCGATTTGCCGCCAAAGGGGTTTTCCAGGAGCTTAATATTGAAGGTCTATCCTCAGGATAGGCCATCAGTATCAGATCGGTGAGGGTGCAACTCCAGTAAGGCCAGACTAGAGGTTTACCCTAAGGGTAGGCCATCATGAGAAATTTAGGTGCAAGGGCCTGGGAAGCATGGGGTTAATGGGCAGTAAGGGGCAGGAGGGGTGTGGTAATAGGGGAGGGGTTGGGGTTCTTTATATAGGGCGGCAGTGTCCGGTGGCCATTTTTAATAACGATCAGAAAAGCGCAGCAGTGAGATCACCATGATGTCCGTCGACAAGATGATTGGGAGGTTGCAGGCGGCAGCAGAGGCCTGGGGCCCGGAGAGGCTTCATCAACAGATGTCAGGCTTACTGCAGGGGGAGGCGGCGGGTACAGCAGGCCCACAGGTTTTGGCGCAGGAGCCCCTACACAAAAGGGGGATGATGGACACCTTTTACCATCGTCCTCCTAGCGTGGGAGGAATCCATGTGCGCAGCAGCGCCCTGAAGGAAGCAGCCCCCCCCCCCCGTCTTCACCAGCAAGCTACCAGGGATCAGGAGCTGGAGCTGCGGGTTCCTTGCCCCCCCTAGTGGCAGGAACTCCCGCCCGGCGAGGGAGAGAGTTCAGCATGAGGAAAGAGCCTGTGCCAGGAGTGACCACTAGAGGGCACAGGGCTCCAAGAGTTCACTGGCAGGAGTTTCCTGGCCTATGACAACAGGAAGATGAGACAGAAACATAGAAACATAGAATGTGTCGGCAGATAAGAACCATTTGGCCCATCTAGTCTGCCCAATATACTAAATACTATGGATAGCCTCTGGCCCTATCTTATATGAAGGATGGCCTTATGCCTATCCCATGCATGCTTAAACTCCTAGGTGTCCTGCACCCGGGCCCCAGGCCTCCGTTGCAGGATTAGGAGGAGCAGGTTCGTCCCCGTTACCGGCTTGGGGGGTAGGTGCGGGTTTGAGTGGGGCCGTAGGGGGCCCGCAGCCTTGGGGGGGGATCAGTGTTGGTGCAGACCCAGGTTGGGGGTGAAGAGGACAGGCCTAGGGTGGATGATGCTGCAAAGGGGGATGTTTATGTGTGTTTTAAGGGTCCGTTAGGGAAGCACTGAAAGCAAGAAGTACGTGAGCATATATGAAAGGGGGAGTAGGTTGATATTTTTTCACTTCTCCCTCTGAAGCGTTTTAACTTAGATAGGTCAAGGATAGTCGAAGAAAAAAAGGAAGAAGATGAAAAGCGCCGGTATAGACTCATCCCGCGCACTTTCGCCAATTGGTTACAGGCGTTTGCTATATTGGCGAGTGTCATTGGGAAAAAGACACCCGAGTGTTGTCTGGACGCGATTGGGAAGGCGTACAGGGTTGTACGGGGGTTCAGGGTGGCTCAGGTATGATGAGCAATTCCGTCAGAGAAAGGCGGTTCGCCCTAATATTAGGTGGGACCATAAAGATATTAGTTTATGTTTAAGGGTGACGGCCCCGGGAGGGCAGGGGAAGTCCTTTCGGGTGGATACAGGAGGGTCAGTGCAGTCCACTCTTTCAGCAACGTCCGCTAGAGGATTGTGCTTTCTCTTTAACGAAGGAAGCTGCAGGTTTGGGCCAAAATGCAAGTTTATGCATGAGTGCACAGCTTGTGGGGGTAATCACAGAGCCAATCATTGCTTCAAAGGTTACAGACAAAGAGGGTTGGACGCCGCTGCAAAAGGGTCTGACTCCAGTATGTGTGGAAAGGATGGAGTGGTACTTAAATAGGTATTCCAATCGGGAGGCGGCAGAATTGTTAAGGAAAGTTTTTTTGGGTGGGTTTAGTATTCCGTTGAACCCATTGCCGATGGTTTTATCGCAGAAAAATTTGCGCTTCGCTTTAGAGTATCCAGAATTAGTGTCGGAAAAGTTGGCAAAAGAGGTTTCTTTGGCAGGTTGGATGGGCCTTTTGAGGAACCACCATTGGTCAACTTGAGGGTGTCGCCGCTGGAGTTAGTGCCCAAGAAGGAGCCGAACAAGTTTCGGCTTATACACCATCTGTCTTTTCCAAAGGGGGCGTCGGTCAATGAAGGTATCGATCCTGAACTTTGTTCAGTGGTCTATACGTCATTTGATGCGGCTGTGGCATGGGTTAAGAAATTGGGCCCAGGGACCGATGGGTTGTTCCGTGTCTTGTGCGTATTTTGAAGCGTTTTGTTCTTTCTTGGAATGGGTAGTGGCGAACATGGGTGTTTATCCATTACTTTGATGATTTTCTGTGTTTAGGACCGGCGGGTTTGAGGGTTTGTTCTCTATTGTTGTCTATGTAACAGTCCATTTTTTCGTGGATCTGTTCCGTGACAGGGTGGTTGTTAGGCTTCAGGCGTCTAAGACGGATACAGAGGGCAGAGGGCGGTATGTTACCTTATTTTAGGTGCCCGAGTGTTCATTGTGTCCCGTGAGGTGTCTGCAGGTTTATAGGGAAGGTGTGAGCTTCGATTGTGGCCCACTTCTGGGACATGGTGATGGTTTGTTTCTCTCAAGGTTCTAATTTGTGGCTGTTTTTAAGAACTGTTTGTTAGGGGTGGGAGTGGACTCAACAGACTTTACGGGTCACTCCTTCAGAATTGGGGCAGCAACTGAGGCAGCTAGTTTAGGGATGAGTGACGATTTTATAAAAAGAATTGGAAGATGGGAATCGATCAGGTTTCATTCCTACGTGCGTCTAGGTAGTTTATAAGGGGTAGTTATGGCAAAATGTACAATAACGTGTTCTTTTTGTGGTTCATTGTAGGTTCTTCCCCGGCGTTAGTCTAGATCCTCGGGCACTCTTTTGTTTTCTGGGGGGCGCTGATCTTCGGCCGAAATGACGCCAATTGGGTTTTAAGAGAGAAATCGCAGTCGTGAAGTGGCTGGGGCCGCAAGGTATGTTGTGGGGGAGTGTGTTGAAGGAGGTTCATCGTTTTGTGAGGTTAGATAGGTCTCTGGACATTTTAGTGCTTCACGTTGGAGGCAATAATTTGGCAGTTAGACCGGTAAGGGAACTGATCAGAGATATCAAATTTGATCTGTTAAGGCTTTGGTTATTGTTTCTGCAGTTGGTAACAGTGTGGTCTGACATTGTTCCTAAGAAAACCTGGAGGGAGGCGTGGTCAGTAGAAGGGGTTAACAGGGCGCGTATAAAGGTGAACAAGGCGGTTTGTGGCCAAAAGCGGGGCAGTGGCAGTTAGGCATGGGGAACTTGAGCCGGGAGTGAGGGAATTTTGGAGGGCAGAGGGTGTTCACCTTAATACAGTGGGGATTTATCTGTGGTCGCTGGCTCTCCAGGGAGGGATAGAGAGGAACTTAGGGGTTTGGAGGAACGCGCAAGCTTGAGGGTTATAGAGTGGTCAAGTTGCTCGTTGTTGGTGGCGGGAGGTCCTCGGAGCTGGTGGAATGGGTTGGTGCTTGAGAATGGGAGGGCCTCAATGGTGAGGCTGGACTCTCTGGATTGGGCACTTGGTTAGTTGTCAAGTTTTTGGTTTGTGAATTTATACATGTTGGGGCTTCTAGGACCTCCCTCTGGGTTAAATTATTGTTAAAACAAAATTATTATGTATTTTTGGTTAATAAAACGGCTGGTGTGGCTGATTAAATCCGACTCAAGTCTCTGTGTTCTTATTACTAGGGGGGTAACGAGAAAAAAAAAAAAAAGAAAGTTAAAAAGGTAAAAAAAAAAGTATAGGTCAAGGGTTTTAGTTTACCACCTCCGGACCGCCTAACGCAGATGTGCGGTCCGGAGGCGGCAGCCCTGCGCAGAGTCACGCATATATGCGTCATCTCGTGAGGGCCGGGATTTCCTGTGAACGCGCGCACGCGCTCACAGGAACGGAAGGTAAGCGAGTGGATCTCCAGCCTGCCAGCGGCGATCGCTCGCTGGCAGGCTGGAGATCTGATTTTTTTAACCCCTAACAGGTATATTAGATGCTGTTTTGATAACAGCGTCTAATATACCTGCTACCTGGTCCTCTGGTGGTCCCTTTTGTTAGGATCGACCACCAGAGGACACAGGCAGCTCAGTAAAGTCGCACCAAACACCACACTACACTACACCCCCCCTGTCACTTATTAACCCCTTATGAACCCATGATCACCCCATATAAACTCCCTGATCACCCCCCCCTGTCATTGATCACCCCCCCTGTCATTGATCACCCCCCTGTCATTGATCACACCCCTGTCAGGCTCCGTTCAGACGTCCGTATGATTTTTACGGATCCACGGATACATGGATCGGATCCGCAAAACACATGCAGACGTCTGAATGGAGCCTTACAGGGGGGTGATCAATGACAGGCGGGTGATCACCCATATACACTCCCTGATCACCCCCTGTCATTGATCACCCCCCTGTCATTGATCACCCCCCTGTAAGGCTCCATTCAGACGTCCGCATGATTTTTACGGATCCATGGATACATGGATCGGATCCGCAAAACACATGCGGACGTCTGAATGGAGCCTTACAGGGGGGTGATCAATGACAGGGGGGTGATCAATGACAGGGGGTGATCAGGGAGTGTATATGTGTGATCACCCCCCTGTCATTGATCACCCCCCTGTAAGGCTCCATTCAGACATTTCTTTGGCCCAAGTTAGCGGAAATATATAATTTTTTTTTTGTTTGTTTTTTCTTACAAAGTCTCATATTCCACTAACTTGTGTCAAAAAATAGAATCTCACATGAACTCGCCATACCCCTCACGGAATCCAAATGCATTTTTAGACATTTATATTCCAGACTTCTTCTCACGCTTTAGGGCCCCTAAAAAGACAGGGCAGTATAAATACCCCACATGTGACCCCATTTCGGAAAGAAGACACCCCAAGGTATTCAATGAGGGGCATATTGAGTCCATGAAAGATTGAAATTTTTGTCCTAAGTTAGCGGAAAGTGAGACTTTGTGAGAAAAAAACTAAAAAATAAATTTCCGCTAACTTATGCAAAAAAAAAAAAAATTTCTATGAACTCGCCAGGCCCCTCATTGAATACCTTGGGGTGTCTTCTTTCCAAAGTGGGGTCACATGTGGGGTATTTATACTGCCCTGGCTTTTTAGGGGCCCGAAAGTGTGAGAAGAAGTCTGGGATCCAAATGTCAAAAAATGCCCTCCTAAAAGGAATTTGGGCCCATTTGCGCATCTAGGCTGCAAAAAAGTGTCACACATCTGGTATCGCCGTACTCAGGAGAAGTTGGGGAATGTGTTTTGGGGTGTCATTTTACATATACCCATGCTGGGTGAGAAAAATATCTTGGTCAAATGCCAACTTTGTATAAAAAAAATGGGAAAAGTTATCTTTTGCCAAGATATTTATCTCACCCAGCATGGGTATATGTAAAATGACACCCCAAAACACATTCCCCAACTTCTCCTGAGTACGGCGATACCAGATGTGTCACACTTTTTTGCAGCCAAGGTGGGCAAAGGGGCACATATTCCAAAGTGCACCTTTCGGATTTCGCAGGCCATTTATTACACATTTTGATTGCAAGGTACTTCTTACACATTTGGGCCCCTAAATTGCCAGGGCAGTATAACTACGCCACAAGTGACCCCATTTTGGAAAGAAGACACCCCAAGGTATTCCGTGAGGGTCACGGCAAGTTCCTAGAACTTTTTATTTTTTGTCACAAGTTAGCGGAAAATGATGATTTTTCTTTTTTTTCCTTTTTTCCTTACAAAGTCTCATATTCCACTAACTTGCGACAAAAAATAAAAAATTCTAGGAACTCGCCATGCCCCTCACGGAATACCTTGGGGTGTCTTCTTTCCAAAATGGGGTGACTTGTGGGGTAGTTATACTGCCCTGGCAATTTAGGGGCCCAAATGTGTGAGAAGAACTTTGCAATCAAAATGTGTAAAAAATGGCCTGCAAAATCCGAAAGGTGCACTTTGGAATATGGGCCCCTTTGCCCACCTTGGCTGCAAAAAAGTGTCACACATGTGGTATCGCCGTACTCAGGAGAAGTTGGGGAATGTGTTTTGGGGTGTCATTTTACATATACCCATGCTGGGTGAGAAAAATATCTTGGTCAAATGCCAACTTTGTATAAAAAAATGGGAAAAGTTGTCTTTTGCCAAGATATTTCTCTCACCCAGCATGGGTATATGTAAAATGACACCCCAAAACACATTCCCCAACTTCTCCTGAGTACGGCGATACCACATGTGTGACACTTTTTTGCAGCCAAGGTGGGCAAAGGGGCGCATATTCCAAAGTGCACCTTTCGGATTTCACAGGCCATTTTTTTACACATTTTGATTGCAAAGTTCTTCTCACACATTTGGGCCCCTAAATTGCCAGGGCAGTATAACTACCCCACAAGTGTCCCCATTTTGGAAAGAAGACACCCCAAGGTATTCCGTGAGGGGCATGGCGAGTTCCTAGAATTTTTTATTTTTTGTCGCAAGTTAGTGGAATATGAGACTTTGTAAGAAAAAAGAAAATTTAAATAAAAATCATCATTTTCCGCTAACTTGTGACAAAAAATAAAAAGTTCTATGAACTCACTATGCCCATCAGCGAATACCTTAGGGTGTCTACTTTCCGAAATGGGGTCATTTGTGGGGTTTTTCTACTGTCTGGGCATTGTAGAACCTCAGGAATCATGACAGGTTCTCAGAAAGTCAGAGCTGCTTCAAAAAGCGGAAATTCACATTTTTGTACCATAGTTTGTAAACGCTATAACTTTTACCCAAACCATTTTTTTTTGCCCAAACATTTTTTTTATCAAAGACATGTAGAACAATAAATTTAGCGAAAAATTTATATATGGATGTCGTTTTTTTTGCAAAATTTTACAGCTGAAAGTGAAAAATGTCATTTTTTTGCAAAAAAATCGTTACATTTCGATTAATAACAAAAAAGGTAAAAATGTCAGAAGCAATGAAATACCACCAAATGAAAGCTCCATTAGTGAGAAGAAAAGGAGGTAAAATTCATTTGGGTGGTAAGTTGCATGACCGAGCGATAAACGGTGAAAGTAGTGTAGTGCAGAAGTGTAAAAAGTGGCCTGGTCATGAAGGGGGTTTTAGCTAGCGGGGTTAAAGTGGTTAATAGGGCCCGCGGATGTCACCAACAATTTGATCATGCTTGAAGAGGCTGTGACACTCCAGTCACCTTCATCGGTCTCAAGGTCTAGGCGTAGCTGAGTTGCATTCTAGTGAATAGGTCTGAGCTGCAGTACCTGGCTCAGCCACTGTACAAATGGGGCAGCAAAAGATGTGGACAACACACCGTGTGCCGTCTGCATCCGTATGTCTGTTCTGCGGCCCTGTAAAAAAATATAGAACATATACTATTCTTGGCTGCATTACAAACAAGGAAAGTACTGTTCTATTAGGAGCCGGACGTTCTGTTATGCGGAATGCACACGGTCGGTATCCGGATCGCAAAAAACGCCAATGGTCGTGTGCATGAGCCCTAACCTTTCCATGAGTTGTCAGGAATTTTGAGAGATTTTCCAACTCATTTTGGTGGTTTCCCCTTTTTCTGGGGGCCTCCCTTACGTTACAGGGGAGTCGGCACTTCAGCTTTAGAAAGGGACCTGTTATTTTGAGAAGCTCTCAGTTGTGCAGCCTCAGACTTCGACGTTTACTTTCAGTTGACCAGAATAGACTTTGCTTTAAAATAGTGAAATGCAACAACATAGAAAACAATATATCCTCGGGCTCGTGATTTTGTAGTTTTGAGCCGTGGTCCACTGAAGCAGAGGACGGAACAAGCGGTGAAAAAACATATATACCGACATACCAGAGCCAGTGATTTGGGTATTTATCCATGCTGGATTATCGGTATGTCGTGCCAATAGGCGCCATTTTTTCCTTGATTTGACAAGTTTGTTTTATCATTGAAGGGGGTGTCCGGGATTACGCTTCTCCCTATCATTGCCGGACCCTATAACTTCCTAATACAGAGATCAGGGGCATTTCCACTGACTTCTTGACCAGGCCTCCCATCATGCACTGCGAGAGAACCACTGGCCAAATAGTCCTGACCTCAGTCCCATGTGACCCCGGCGGGGCCGATCTGAGGAACTCACTAAACCATCCAACCTCTGCCTGAATAGTCCTGACCTCAGTCCCATGTGACCCTGGCGGGGCCGATCTGAGGAACTCACTAAACCATCCAACCCCTGCCTGAATAGTCCTGACCTCAGTCCCATGTGACCCCGGCGGGGCCGATCTGAGGAACTCACTAAACCATCCAACCCCTGCCTGAATAGTCCTGACCTCAGTCCCATGTGACCCCGGCGGGGTCGATCCGAGGACCTCACTAAACCATCCAATGCCTGGCCAAATAGTCCTGACCTCAGTCCCATGTGATTTGAAATGCAGAACTGACTTGACTAATCGGCCAGCCAGCGCATGCACCGTAGCTTCCTGGAGGTCGGAGGAGTGGTCCTCGGAGGGAGCAATGGAGGATGGAAGGTGTGGAGGACAGGATTTGCTGCAAAGAGAAGAGGTATAGCGAGCGTTTACCCGGAATGTAGCAACATGTCCAGTATGCTACCAGAATATGTATGAACCACAGACAACCCCATTAATATTGGAGGGGTTGTCCATTGCGTGAATTAGGCTGCCTTTGGCTGAACAGATCCCTAATGATGAGCTGTGGTCACCAGGGAAGCCATCGGCATCTGCACAGTTCACCACTATAATTGATCGAGTGGACTCTATATGTGCATTTGGACATGATGTATTCACTGCAGTCCCCCCCCCCCCCAAAAAAAAAGCCTTTCTACCCAAACATAATCCAGAATGTATACCCCCCCCCCCCCCAAAAAAAAAAAAAAAGGGAATCGGACATACAGCACCTTGTTCAGACATGACTGAGTATGTTGTGTCCAGATTTGCGAGCAGAACATTTGCATGGATGGCGTGTTCAGACCTCAACCACACACTAGGAAAATGGCGGTGCTGTGGATTTTTCGATCTGCTGTATGTTACTCTGTGACGTGGGTTTGCATTTCTGCATTCCCATGGGAGCGTCAGGAGAGGCGACTGCAGGATTTGTTTTATTTTTGATACTTGCCTGTTTTCCGAATTGACACTTTTTGTTTCTCTGTGGATTCTTGTGGAATTGGTAGTAAAAGTTTTTGCAGACTGCAAAAGTTGCTGTCCGCATCTTCTGCGGCCTCATTGAAGGGAATTGGTCCGCATCTGAGCAGCAAAAAAAGTGGCTCGGATACGACCCAAACAACGGTCGGGTGAATGAGGGCTAAATGTGAGATTCTTGGCAAATATATTTTGACCAAAATTATTTGTGCCTGTCCGCTGGCGTCAAGGCGATCTCTTTAGGACTGGAACCTACACTGAATACTACCTCCGCTGAGGGAATGCAGCTTCCACATGCATGCTGAGCCCAAACTGTATTAAACCTTTTTTTGTGCCATCAAAGTATCATGAAAAACTGTTAGTTTTAGGTATAATTATTCATTTTATTTTTTACGTCAGACTTTTGTGAGTTTCAGTTACTTTTAGCTCTATACTTTTTGCAGTAGCTGTTTATAATACAGTTGTTTTTTTTTTGTTTTTTTAAGCTCACTCAATATTAGGGTACTTTCACACTTGCGTTAAAGTTTTCCGGTATTGAGTTCCGTCCTAGGGGCTCAATACCGGAAAAAAAACGCTTCAGTTTTATCCTAATGCATTCTGAATGGAGAGCGATCTGTTCAGTATGCATCAGGATGTCTTCAGTTCAGTCCCTCTTACGGTATTTGGCCGGAGAAAATACCGCAGCATGCTGCGGCATGTTTTCCGGCCAAAATTCCGAAACACTTGCAATTATTTTCTATTGAAATGCATTAATGCCAAGTGTTCTGGAAAAACGGACGTGGTTTTCCAGTCTGCGCATGCGCAGACCTTTAAAAATTCGAAAAATAAATAAATACCGGATGACACAGGAGAGACAGTTCCGGTGTTTCAATGCATTTGTTAGACTGATCCGCATCTGGATCCGTCTACACATGCTATCCGTTTGCACACGGATTTCCGGATCCGGCAGGCAGTTCCGGCGACGGAACTGCCTGCCGGATCCTCACAACGCAAGTGTGAAAGTAGCCTTTAAAAAAAGCTGAAAATGGTGTCACATTCACACTGTATTGCCTTTTTTAATTTTTAACAAAATTCACCAAGGTAAAGTATTACGGAAAAACCACTACGTAAAAGAAGTAAAAGTTGTAATATGCTGCTGTGTTTCTTGTATACACATGACTGGTCAGCACAAGGATGATATGATTGTGACCGGGACAATGCCCGTACATAACAGTAAGATTCTTGGCTCATGGAGGAGTACCTGTAATGTTCTGCAGTGTTACAGTTCACAGGCAGAGCAGGTTTTTTGGACTCTTTGGAACCTAGAATGAGAAGACATGTGTGGCCTACATTGCCGCAGAGAAGACGCTCTATACTGCCTCGCGTAGGTGCTGCCAGTATATACGGTACGAGACCTCTGCGGTCAATGTGTCATCGATGTAGCAGTATTAATAAAGAAACGTGGAGGACCACAGAAACATGGGCGCCGGGTTGGTAAGGGATTTACTGGGTGATTGTGGGCATATTGTTTATTTCAGCCCATCTGTAGGTAACAGAAGCTGGAAAACGTCAACAATAAAATAACATAATGAAAGTGAATTATAATTACTACTACTACTAATAATTTAGATAATTTATAATAAATAGAATACACAACATTTTAAGTTATTATTTTGTGAATTCATGGTTCAAGATGCGATTTCGTCGTAACATATACATGGCCACAGATGGGCAAAGGCCTGGACATCACCAACAGTTGGCCATCCTCGTATCCGCCTCAGCATAACATCGAGTATTTCTGATTGTTGGGCATGCTCTCATCTACACAGCTCCATTGACTTCTCAGGCTATTAAATTGTAGCATGTATATGGACGACGCGATTGATGTCCCAGATGACATCTGCTGCTCATGCCATTAGTCCAAAAGAAAACTGCTCCGTCTGTATATAGTACACGGTGAAGGAGACGTTTCATACGCATATCTCGATGGGCGCAGACACTAAGATGGTATTTGCGTTGCTCTCTTTCGGGACGTCCTCGTAGCTGCTGCACGAGGAGAAGGATAAACTAGGGCTGGTGTCGCTTTTATTGTTATCTAGAGTGTTGCCATTGATGTAAGGAAGAGCTTGCGTCTTAATGTGTACAAAGACTTCACCGTTGGTTTTTGCCTCTGAAGGATGGGAGTCTTCCTTAGTGACCAGCCAAGTCTTGCCAAAATACCAGAGGATATCCTTAATGGAGCATCTTTTCTCCGGCTCGATGGAAAGCAATTTGCTAAACATTTTAAGGGCATGAGAGGTGAATCTCCGCCACTGTGATGGCACGTTGGCATTCTTGTATTTTTGCCACTGGTAAAATTCATAGTAAAACGAGTCTGAATGTAATGCTTTTTCCCAAGGGAAATTCCCAGTCATCATGCAGAACAGAAGGACCCCAAAGGCCCAGACGTCGATACTATATTCCACCAAGAATCCACTGTGTTTTGATGTTTCGCACAGTTCGGGAGCAGTGTAAGGGATGGTTCCACTAACACGTTTTTCCGTGGTGCCGGCAATCCTGGTCATGCCAAAATCGGAGAGTTTAATTTTTCGGCATTCTTTGTCAAAAATGAGAATATTTTCTGGTTTGATATCGCGGTGGACAAGCTTTCGGTGGTGGAGATAATCCAGGGCTAATGCTACTTGGTAGATGCAGCGTTTGGTTGTATGCTCGGAGAGACCAACCTGGAGAGAACAGAGTAAGGAAAAGAATGAAGGACAGAAAATACATTTCTTTCAGATCTTAAGATGGAATAATACTGTGTACATTTTGTTGGTGTGGCAACATTTTTATGCTTATAGATAAGGGGCTCTCGTGTAACAGGCTTCAAAGATTTCACATTCTTGTAAGCCCTTAGGTGAACATGTAGTTTTCCATCTGTAATGCCTCAAAGTGGCATTACCACCTTTTATGCCTCTCCACTATCTTCTATGGTTAATGTAACATCATTTATGAATTTATATCCTGATCATATAAAATGTGTCATTTCCATGCAACTGTTGTATTTATATGTAATGTGCCTGGTTCACCAGCAGATGGCGGCGAGTAAGGCAGAGCTACAGGGACAGAGGATGGAACCTTCTTTCCATTCTCTTCTCTCCCTCTAGGAGAAGTTTAGATAGTGAAGGTCAGTTGAAAGTACCTCCCTGTTAAAGGCAGGTTGTGCAGCAGGGAGCTCAGCCTGGCTCGGCAAGCCCTGCCTTTGCCAGCAGAGCACCATCAGCTCTGTAGGATCTGGAGGCCAAAGCTACAAGCCTCAGGAGCCAGGGAGGGGAAGCTCCCCTGGATAAAGCAAGACAGAGACAGACCAGACTACAGAAAGTAAAGTTCAGCAGAAAGGAAAAGTTTCTGTTTAATCCTGTCATCAAAGCAGAGCTAGAGAGCAACTGATGTAGCAGAGATGAATGTGTTCGCCTGCCAGAATTTATGCCAAAGCTTGCTGGTGACCAACAAAACATTGGAAGATTGTTGCCTGATGAAAGTTTATTCAAGTAAAGTTGTTGTCAAGTTTATCACCAAGTCTGGACTCCAATTCATTTCTTCATCCCACCATCCCTACCTCTTTTCTGCAACGGACGACCACGCCTGGGCTTCCAGCGTATCCAGGTAGGAGCACCGTGACAAGTGCTACACCACTAAGGGACCTTAGGCCACCCTACACAACTCTGGCATTCCTATCCTGGGTACTACCATATCTACTAAACGGGGGACTCTGTCCCTCGTTGCTGAAATTAAACTGGCGTCACGACAAAAACTCTTATAACATTTTAAAGGGACCACAAGTAGTGTCCTTGCTTCCTTGTTGCACATCTTTACCTGAGGAGGGATGATATCAAAGAGGTCCCCAGCCACGGCATATTCTTGTGCAAACACGTAGTATTCATCTGTCTCGAATGCAATGTCGTACATGCCAATAATATAGGGACAGGCCGACAGGTAGCGTGAAATACAATATTCCTGCAGGAAACTCTTTTGTTTTGTTGTTTTCTTCCTCAAAAATTTTAAGGCCATCTTTATACCTAAAGTGACAAAAAAGATTGTTTGAAACTGTCAAATAATAGTAATAACATATGGCTGCCCCTCCACAAGCTACAGGGGTTGCAGTGGTCGCAATTGGAACTGGGTTCTTAAAGGGTTTCTGTCACCTCCTTTTAGCCTATAGAGCTGCGGACATGCACGGCTAGATCGCCGCTAGCGTGTCCGCAATATACCGGTCCCATAGGGCTGTGTGCTTTTATTGTGTTTAAAAAATGATTTTATAGATATGTAAATGAGCCTGGTAAGGAGCCCAAGGGGCTTTACTTAGGCCTCTTTCACACTTGCGTTGTCCGGATCCGGCGTGTACTCCACTTGCCGGAATTACACGCCGGATCCGGAAAAACGCAAGTGAACTGAAAGCATTTGAAGACGGATCCGTCTTCAAAATGCTTTCAGTGTTACTATGGCAGCCAGGACGCTATTAAAGTCCTGGTTGCCATAGTAGGAGCGGGAAGCGGGGGAGCGGTATACTTACCATCCGTGCGGCTCCCGGGGCGCTCCAGAGTGACGTCAGAGCGCACCATGCGCATGGATGACGTGCCATGCGATCACGTCATCCATGCGCGTGGGGCGCCCTGACGTCACTCTGGAGCGCCCCGGGAGCCGCACGGATGGTAAGTATACTGCTCCGCCGCTCCCCACTACACTTTACCATGGCTGCCAGGACTTTAGCGTCCCGGCAGCCATGGTAACCATTGAGAAAAAGCTAAACGTCGGATCCGGCAACGCGCCGAAACGAAGTTTAGCTTAAGGCCGGATCCAGATCAATGCCTTTCAATGGGCATTAATTCCGGATCCGGCCTTGCGGCAAGTCTTCAGGATTTTTGGCCGGAGCAAAAAGCGCAGCATGCTGTGGTATTTTCTCCGGCCAAAAAACGTTCCGGTCCGGAACTGAAGACATCCTGATGCATCCTGAACGGATTTCTCTCCATTCAGAATGCATTAGGATAAAACTGATCAGGATTCTTCCGGCATAGAGCCCCGACGACGGAACTCTATGCCGGAAGAAAAGAACGCAGGTGTGAAAGAGCCCTAACCTTCTCATTTTTTAAACACAATAAAAGCACACAGCCCTATGGGACCGGTATATTGTGGACATGCTAGTGGCGATCTAGCTGTGCATGTCCGCAGCTCTATAGGCTAAAACGAGGTGACAGAATCCCTTTAAACCAACCAGGGCCACCCTTGCCAGTGGCGCACCGTCAATTATCATATTTTTCACTTTATAAGACGCAGTGTGTCTTATAAAGTGAATACTAGTGAGCGCTTCCATTATGGAAACTCTCACTAGTATGCAGGAGGCGTGGGGAGTGAAATGCTGCTAGCGCTATTCTCACCCTCCCTGATCTTTTTGAGGTCTCCAGGTCCACGCTGCACTGTCCTGTCTGTGTACAATGTCACAACGTGACGTTGAACGTAGTCAGGTCCAGTGCAGCGTGGGCCCAAAGAAGACCAGGGAGCATTGACTGTAGTGGAGGCCGCCAGACCAGGAAAGTGGCAGCAGAGCAGGAGAGGTAAGTGAATTTATTTATTTTGGGTCTGATCTGAGGTCTGATGGAGGTCTAAAGGGGGTCTGATCTGAGGTCTGAAATGGGGGTCTGATATGGAGGTCTAAAGGGGGTCTGATCTGAGGTCTGAAATGGGGGTCTGGCATGGAGGTGTAAAGGGTCTTTGATCTGATGTCTGACATGGAGGTTTTAAGGGGATCTGATCTGAGATCTGATATGGGGGAGGTCTGATGGTGGTCTCATATGAGGTTTGATATGAAGGTCTGATATGGGGTCTGATTTAAGATCTGATATGGGGTTCTGATTTGAGGTCTGATATGGGGGTCTGTTCTGAGGATCTGATATTGCAGTCTGATTTAGGGTCTGATATGGGGTTCTGATTTGAGGTCTGATATGGGGTCTGATATGAGAGGTAAGGGGCTATACACACTGGCAGAGAATTATTACTCTTGGTGGGACTTTGGGGAGCACTATTATTGTGGTGGACATTATGTTTACACTGTTAGTGACAGGGACACTATTTGGTGGATGCAGTTATTTTTTAGGGCGCTGTGTGCCAATAATTATTGAAGGAGGCACTATCTGTGTGGTACTAGTATTTTCAGGGGGATTATCTGTTTCTGCAGTGTAGTATTGGGGAGCACAGCGGGCGCAGTATTGGGGTGGCAGGATCGGGTGTTGAAAAGGTGGTAGGATAATAGAAAAGTAAGAAACTAAGATGTCTGTCAAACTCTGCAGAGACGAGAAATGGCTGAAAGACATGATCATGGCGGTCTGGTCTGAAAGAAGATGAGGAAAGAGAATGTCTACATCAGACGAGACATCATTGGATTTAAGAGGTACATATGCGGCGCTGTATTACCCTGTATATTCTGTAGCTCTGTATGTAATGTTTTCGAAGTATGTCTTCCACAATAGGGCTGAAGGGAAGGGATTAGGTTGAGAAGTTGGCAGCAGAAAGGGCTAGGTGCGCCCCTGACCACAAAGAGGGAAGGGGGGCCCAAGCTGAATTTCTGCACCTGGGCCCATGAGCCTTTAGCAACGCCCCTGGCCACGCTTAGAGTTGAAGACAAATGTTTACATCCACATTGACCACATTGGTTTTTCTCAATTCCTGGGACACTGGCCGTGTGCATTCCGCATCACGGATGTGGACCCATTCAATTAAATGGGTCCGCAAATCCGGAGTTGCGGTGTGGAACGGAAGCACTACGGAGTGCTTCTGTGGTGTTCCGTTCCGTGCTTCCATTCTGCAAAAAGATAGGACAATTTCTATCTTTTCGTGGAATGGATGGATTGCAGACCCTATTCAAGCGAATGGGGTCACGATCCGCATGCGGCTGGCCCACGGTTGGTGCCCGTGCACGGAGCCCTTACGTTCGTCTGCAAGAGGCCTTAGAGAAATGTCCTCTGGTCTGATGAGCAAAAATTTTACTGTTTGCCTTTAATGACCATCGTTCTGCATGGAGACAAAAGGGCGAGGCCTACACAATCCAAAGAACAACATCCTAACCGTGAATCACTGGGCCGGATTATGTTGTGGAGGTGCTTTACTGCAGAAGGACGAGGTTCACATCATAGATTGTATCATGTAGAGATATTAAAGAAACATCTCAGGATGTCAACCAGAAAGTGAAAGCTTGGACACACATGGATATTCCAAATAGGAAAATAACCCCAAACAAACTTCCAAGGTTGTGGCAAAATGGATTAAGGACAACGTGAAGGTAATCACGTTGTCCCATGACAAAGCCCTGACCTCAATCCCATAGAAATTTTTTGGGCAGAACTGGAAAAGCGTGTGTGAACAGCCACAACCCCTGATCTAAGTTCGACAATTATGAGGCAATGCTACCAGATACTAACCATGGGTACGTCAACTTCTGAGGCACTGGGAATGTGAGGAAAGAAATACAAGATGAAATAAATCATTGTATTTCACCGTTATTAAAGGTCAGCAATTGTGAAAACCTGAGTTGTAATGAATGTGTCTAAGGTGTATGTAAATGTATCTCCTGAAATATTCTGTGCTTCTTGTGGATCCTGCTTCTTTCAATATCAGTTTGTGATGTCCCGCTGACTCAATTGCCTCATTACAACAATGCCTCTGTCACATGAGTGGACCGGTCACTGCCTCCCGCAAGACCTCTCGTCAGATACCCACTGGAGAACCCAGACCCTACCACTGACTAAATCTCAGTCTGTGAGCAATATATTATAGTACTAAAGTGAGATGTAGTTTAGAAGTTTTCAGTATCTGGAATTAAAGAAAGTTTATGTCCCAAAAGGTCTTTGCAGATGTCCACTACTGTTGGGGCTAACTGGGTCATAGCTCTGTGGGGTCCAGAGGAAGCAGGCCCTACCCCACAAGACACTAATAATATAAAAAGCACATGGTATGTGGGGGCCCTGTTACAAGTTGTGAATTGGGGCCCACCTTCATGGGCAAAGTACTTTTCATTTTCTGTAAATTAGATCTCACCTCTTGCTTTATGGATCACCAGATCAACTCTTCCATATGTCCCTTTCCCAAGCTCCCTGATGACTTCATATTGTTTTGTGATTTCTACTTTCTCCATCGTCTTCGCTGTCAACATTTGGAGCTCCTCAAGAATATCCACTGCTCCTCGGGACAGTAGTGATGAGACACTCATAATTATTTTCTTTGTGAAGTAATTTAGTCACTAAAAATGTTTCACTCTCATTAGATTCGTGAATATCTGCAATTAAGAGACAATTTGGGTTAGTCACCAAACAGTCGTTTATGGTTTTCATCTCTATCAATATCCATCACCAGCAGTTCTCATACTTTGTCATCCATCAAATATCCTCAGCCATCATCATCAACCATTGTGTCATAGAGGCACTTTGTGCTGCTGCTGTCCTCCTATCTGGACAGGTACAGGATTCCTATCACCTATCCTGGTGGAAGACCACGTTAGTCCAGTGTCCCATCATGGTGCAAAGGCCTCTTCCTTTTTCTCTTAGAGCATTTGCATCTCCTGACTCTTAAAGGGCCAGTGCTCAATTGCCTAAGTCTCTCCCAGCCACCTGAACAGTCACCTTAGGGTATTTAAGGCACCTTTCCCTAGGGGAGGGTGCCTGAGCTTTAGTATCCTAGCTTTCTAATTTACTAGTGAAGGTGTGCTTTTCCATGTGCCCATATCTGCCCATTTACCAATTCTGATTCTCCACTGGTTGTCCTGACTTCTGACTGTTCGTCGTATTGATTCTCTGCTTCTTGTCCTGACCTCGGATAGTTTTATGGATACGCATGTCCTCTTCCTGACCACGGCCTATTTGACCGGAGTATTGCCTGATGCCTCCGTTGTCTTTGACCCCTGGGGGTCAGCTGCCAAATACACAAGGACTTTTCCAAGAGGTAGGTGCCTGGTGGCTCGCCTGCAGCGAAGTTCAGGGATTAAAAGGTTATTTGAGTGATCACCAGGATTACTCCCCTAGGAATAGCCCTAAGCCAAACTGGTTAGTTAGCACAGTGATCCTACAACCATTGTTCCTTACACATTTCCACTTAGGATTACCCATCAAACCATGGCAGTTGTCCTCTTTGACCATCATTCTTGTCAACCATCAGCATTGGGGGGGGGGGGGGGGGAACTGCTGTCGACAAATGAGCATTGCTGTTCCTGCATTGCTGGCTGATGGCTGGGATATTTACACAGGCCAGTGATCGGCAATGAACTTTCATAGCAATAAGACAACCTACCCTATCGTGAGGGTGAAATTTCTCTAGTTTTACATTTATGAGGAGTGTTAATTACTCTGATCAGGATGTAGCAGCTGATCCATCACAAAACTGCTGGCCAGCTTTTCGTAATCCCCTTGGAGATAAGGACAGGACAACACGTGTCAGGTTGCCGTCCTCTGTCTGCGACAATGTAAGTGGATTTAAATGTCATACACTACATGTAACTTTACTATATGTAGATCTGGTTTTGTACCAGAAGACAAAAAAACCCTCAAACAAGTGATTCACACCATTACCAGGCTATGGTGGAAGCGTCCGAGGAGAAGAGACTTAGGGGCCCTCTACACAAGCCACCAGATAATCGCCCACGAGCGCTCATGGGAATGCTTGGTAGCGATTATGACAGCGCAAAGGTGCCACCGATTACCCGATGAAAGAGCGAGTTACTGATTCATCAGGTAATTGAATCATATGTGTAGGCACCTACATCATGGTTGGCCAGCAGCAGATCGTGTTGTCTAAGCACGATCTACTGCCGGCAAACAACAAGTCTGTATGGGGACGAGCGATGTCATTAGCGATCACTGCTCCCCGCACTGTGGAGGAGATGGCTGCATGTAAATGATGTAATGTAACTGGTTTTCCTGTAGGCACATCCAGTTGTGATCACGGACCAGCTGTATTGGTAGTATTTTTGTGCATTTACACTGGACGGCTATTGAGAAAATGATAGTTTAATTGACACATGGAAGGGGTTCAACGGCAACTACTCGACTCTTCAGAATCAGGCATGTGAGGTATCTACTTTGGCACAATTTTAGGTTTGACCTTTGTAAAACTAAGTGAAATAAAATATAAATATAGAAAAAAAATCTAATCTGTAGGACCAGCAGCATATTAAACCTGGGAATATCCAATGAAAAGAGAGAAGAGCGTGCCACGAGGGCCCTGGACACCCCATTTTGTGGCAGTGCCATAAAATCAGACACGCAAACTGTCCCAGCTTGTTTTTATTGTCAGCGGCTTTTATCAAAATCAGTGACGGCAGAACAGGATAAACAACACTGGGCGAAGGCCGGGAGAGCCACGTGTCTCCATAAATGAACAGGAGGACGCAGACGGAGCATCTGGCCCATTATAACATTGCCGGCTCTGTAATCCCTGAGAGATAATTAGGACAAGACCTCTACAGTACCAGAAGACAAGCCATACATCTACCCACCGCAGTCCTCGCAATATCACGTCTGAGTGCTGGACATTAAAGGGAAAAAGCAACAATATTATTTAACATAACCAGGAGATGCCCAGGTTATACCAGCTGTACATATATAATTATATACAGGAGATGTACAACTTATACCAGCTGTACATATATAATTATATACAGGAGATGCCCAGGTTATACCAGCATGCTCCATATCACTATATACAAGAAGATGTATAACTTATACCAGCTGTACATATATAATTATATACAGGAGATGTACAACTTATACCAGCTGTACATATATAATTATATACAGGAGATGCCCAGGTTATACCAGCATGGTCCATATCACTATATACAAGAAGATGTATAACTTATACCAGCTGTACATATATAATTATATACAGGAGATGCCCAGGTTATACCAGCTGTACATATATAATTATATACAGGAGATACCCAGGTTATACCAGCTGTACATATATAATTATATACAGGAGATGCCCAGGTTATACCAGCATGCTCCATATCACTATATACAGAAGATGTATAACTTATACCAGCTGTACATATATAACTATATACAGGAGATGCCCAGGTTATACCAGCATGCTCCATATCACTATATACAAGAATATGTATAACTTATACCAGCTGTACATATATAATTATATACAGGAGATGCCCAGGTTATACCAGCTGTACATATATAATTATATACAGGAGATACCCAGGTTATACCAGCGTGCTCCATATCACTATATACAAGAAGATGTATAACTAATACCAGCTGTACATATATAATTATATACAGGAGATGCCCAGGTTATACCAGCATGCTCCATATCACTATATACAATAAGATGTATAACTTATACCAGCTGTACATATATAATTATATACAGGAGATACCCAGGTTATACCAGCATGCTCCATATCACTATATACAGGAAGATGTATAACTTATACCAGCTGTACATATATAATTATATACAGGAGATGCCCAGGTTATACCAGCATGCTCCATATCACTATATACAAGAAGATGTATAACTTATACCAGCTGTACATGTATAATTATATACAGGAGATACCCAGGTTATACCAACTGTACATATATATTTATATACAGGAGATGCCCAGGTTATACCAGCATGCTCCATATCACTGTATACAAGAAGATGTATAACTTATACCAGCTGTACATATATAATTATATACAGGAGATACCCAGGTTATACCAGCATGCTCCATATCACTATATACAAGAAGATGTATAACTTATACCAGCTGTACATATATAATTATATACAGGAGATACCCAGGTTATACCAGCTGTACATATATAATTATATACAGGAGATACCCAGGTTATACCAGCATGCTCCATATCACTGTATACAAGAAGATGTATAACTTATACCAGCTGTACATATATCATTATATACAGGAGATGCCCAGGTTATACCAGCATGGTCCATATCACTATATACAAGAAGATGTATAACTTATACCAGCTGTACATATATAATTATATACAGGAGATGCCCAGGTTATACCAGCTGTACATATATAATTATATACAGGAGATACCCAGGTTATACCAGCAGGCTCCATATCACTATATACAAGAAGATGTATAACTTATACCAGCTGTACATATATAATTATATACAGGAGATACCCAGGTTATACCAGCTGTACATATATAATTATATACAGGAAGATGTATAACTTATACCAGCTGTACATATATAATTATATACAGGAGATGCCCAGGTTATACCAGCTGTACATATATAATTATATACAGGAGATGCCCAGGTTATACCAGCATGCTCCATATCACTATATACAGGAAGATGTATAACTTATACCAGCTGTACATATATAATTATATACAGGAGATGCCCAGGTTATACCAGCATGCTCCATATCACTATATACAAGAAGATGTATAACTTATACCAGCTGTACATATATAATTATATACAGGAGATACCCAGGTTATACCAGCATGCTCCATATCACTGTATACAAGAAGATGTATAACTTATACCAGCTGTACATATATCATTATATACAGGAGATGCCCAGGTTATACCAGCATGGTCCATATCACTGTATACAAGAAGATGTATAACTTACACCAGCTGTACATATATAATTATATACAGGAGATGCCCAGGTTATACCAGCATGCTCCATATCACTATATACAAGAAGATGTATAACTTATACCAGCTGTACATATATAATTATATACAGGAGATGCCCAGGTTATACCAGCATGCTCCATATCACTATATACAAGAAGATGTATAACTTATACCAGCTGTACATATATAATTATATACAGGAGATGCCCAGGTTATACCAGCATACTCCATATCACTGTATACAAGAAGATGTATAACTTATACCAGCTGTACATATATAATTATATACAGGAGATGCCCAGGTTATACCAGCTGTACATATATAATTATATACAGGAGATACCCAGGTTATACCAGCAGGCTCCATATCACTATATACAAGAAGATGTATAACTTATACCAGCTGTACATATATAATTATATACAGGAGATACCCAGGTTATACAAGCATGCTCCATATCACTATATACAAGAAGATGTATAACTTATACCAGCTGTACATATATAATTATATACAGGAGATGCCCAGGTTATACCAGCTGTACATATATAATTATATACAGGAGATACCCAGGTTATACCAGCTGTACATATATAATTATATACAGGAGATGCCCAGGTTATACCAGCTGTACATATATAATTATATACAGGAGATACCCAGGTTATACCAGCTGTACATATATAATTATATACAGGAGATGCCCAGGTTATACCAGCATGCTCCATATCACTATATACAAGAAGATGTATAACTTATACCAGCTGTACATATATAAATATATATACAGGAGATGCCCAGGTTATACCAGCTGTACATATATAATTATATACAGGAGATGCCCAGGTTATACCAGCCGTACATATATAATTATATACAGGAGATGCCCAGGTTATACCAGCATGCTCCATATCACTATATACAAGAAGATGTATAACTTATACCAGCTGTACATATATAATTATATACAGGAGATACCCAGGTTATACCAGCATGCTCCATATCACTATATACAAGAAGATGTATAACTTATACCAGCTGTACATATATAATTATATACAGGAGATACCCAGGTTATACCAGCATGCTCCATATCACTATATACAAGAAGATGTATAACTTATACTAGCTGTACATATATAATTATATACAGGAGATGCCCAGGTTATACCAGCTGTACATATATAATTATATACAGGAGATACCCAGGTTATACCAGCATGCTCCATATCACTATATACAGGAAGATGTATAACTTATACCAGCTGTACATATATAATTATATACAGGAGATGCCCAGGTTATACCAGCATGCTCCATATCACTATATACAAGAAGATGTATAACTTATACCAGCTGTACATATATAATTATATACAGGAGATACCCAGGTTATACCAGCATGCTCCATATCACTATATACAAGAAGATGTATAACTTATACCAGCTGTACATATATAATTATATACAGGAGATACCCAGGTTATACCAGCATGCTCCATATCACTATATACAAGAAGATGTATAACTTATACCAGCTGTACATATATAATTATATACAGGAGATGCCCAGGTTATACCAGCTGTACATATATAATTATATACAGGAGATGCCCAGGTTATACCAGCTGTACATATATAATTATATACAGGAGATGCCCAGGTTATACCAGCACGCTCCATTTCAGAACATGTGTAACTTTTTGATGTTTGCTTTCTGTCTTTCTCAGGTTCTGTGGGTCTCCGGTCCCTGGTGACCTTGTGGTTCAGACCTTCTGTCAGGATGTAATGTGATATCACTGATGTATATAATATAGGTAATCGTGCTGAAGGCTTCCTGGTCCTATATACCTATATGGCACCTGGCCTTCTTCTTACTAAGAACATGCAGACTGAGGAGAGGGATGCTCTTCTTTCTGGGGTATCAGTTATAGAGCTGAACATTACTGGAGATGATCCTCAGGACGCCATATTTGCTCCAGTCATTGGCCCTGTCCTGGCAGGGGCAGTAATTCTATGGATATGTGATGTCAGGGCCTACCACGGGAGCCTCCACCACAGCCCTGTCCTGAGGTTGATGTTTTTCACCACAGAACCCGGCCTCTGGAAGATCCTGGCAGCCGCGTCACATCATTGTGCAGCCGTGATAAACCCCATCCACCTCACAGGAGTGAAATGCCAATCTCTGCGGGGTCGGAGACAAGACTCAACCCCAGGTGTGAGATACACAGTAACATAGTACATAAGGCCGAAAAAAGACATCTGTCCATCCAGCTCGGCCTGTAATCCTGCATTACCACATCCTAGAACCATATAGGATCCGGTGGAGGATAACTGTGGAGGGGATTATGTATATATATATATGGAATGGAATCTATGGAGGGCAAAAGATAGACAGATTGATAAATATAAGAGTATATGAGATAGAGTAATAATATAATAGGCCAAGTCCCCTCATATTGTCCCTTTTCTAGTATACTGTATACATCTCACCCCTAGACCTGGTTATATACTGTATATATATCACCCCCAGGCCCAGTTATATACTGTATATATATTACCCCCAGACCCGGTTATATACTGTATATATATTACCCCCAGACCCGGTTATATACTGTATATATATCACCCCCAGACCTGGTTATATACTGTATATATATCACCCCCAGACCCCATTATATACTGTATATATATCACCCCCAGAACCAGTTATATTCTGTATATATTCAGCCTCCAATCACCTGCTGCGCTGTGTGTAGCTGCTGCGCCTGCTCCCTCTAGTGGTTATTTTGTGCAATTATAGCAAAATGTAGTTAAAGTTTGTTAATTTCCCTGGCGTCTGACGTCACTTCCTGGGGCGGGGCTTAGCCAAATCTGGCGCCAAATTGTATTATAAAAAGCCTCCGTCCATCCAGGCTGTTTCTGTTTGCAGCCTGGTTTGGTTACTTACAGAAACTATTGTAGTTAGCAACTTATTGTGCGTATGTCTGGTTGTTCTCTTTCTCTAATGAATAAGGATTGTTCATTCATTATGGCTTACTTTTTCTGCAGAAAATGTCTTCTGCCGCCGATAGGGATCGGTCTGGCCGCAAAGCGACATCCAAGCGCAGATATTTGGGATTGTGACACCCCTCTAGCAGACACCTTTGAATTTAATAGGTGTCCCTCTTGCCGTCCTCCTCCTCTGCCTAATATGGAGCCTACCATACAGGAGGTAGTAGTCTGGGTAAAGGACTTTGTGGAGTCCTCAATGAACTCCCTAAAGGATTCCTTGTTGTCCAGAAGATCCCATGCCCAATCTCCTCAGATGTCTACTCCCATGCAGGAGGAAGCCTACCATACCATGGACGAAGTCCATTCCTCTGAGTCTTGCAGGGAGGAAGAAGAGGCCGTAAGGTACTTCTTTCCTGTAGAGAAGACCCAGAGATTACTTAGATCCATCCGATCGGGGGACCAGAACGGTGATCCCGGGGAAGCTTCAGAGTCCTCCTCTAGGGGGCCAAGGGCCTTCAAAGTTGACGAGACTCTGTTTCGGTTAATAAAGCTAGAATGGAAGCATCCTGAGAAAGCACCGGTCATCTCAAAGCACTTCAAGTCCATGTTCCCGATTGTGTCATCCCAATTAGATCAGTCGGGCACTGTGCCCAAAGTTGATTTGGCAATCGCAAAATTGTCTAAGAGGACCCTTGTCCCGGCTGATGACGGCTCCAATTTACAGGACCCGATGGAGAGGCGGGTAGAATGCACCTTGAGAAGATCTTACTCCACCGCTGCTGCTGCTGCATCTGTGGCTATATCCTCTACGGAGGTAGCCATCTTCCTTCAAAGACGCCTCTGGCAGGTGCAGTCGGATATCCTGATGACATCCTGGCGCAGTTTAAGTCCATTCTAATTGCCGTGGATTTTCTGTGTGACTCCAGCCCACAGCAGTTAAAGTTAGCCTCTAAGGCTAAGGCCCTTTCTTCAGTGGGTAGGAGGCCATTATGATTAAAACCTTGGGTGGCAGATAATGCCTCCAAGTATAATTTATGCAGCCTCCCTTACCAGCCAGGAAGGCTTTTTGGGGCCGAACTGGACCTTCCAGTCTTGCCGATAAAAAAGGTAAATGTCTCTCTCAAACCACAAGGGCTAGGGTTAGGCAGGGTAGAGGGTCCAGATCCTTTCAGGACCAATCCAGGCCTTAGCGAGGCCGTGGGTCCAGGAAGGGAGGATCATATAGTTCCGGTGGGAACAAAAACAGTAAGGCTGACCAGTGACGGCCCTCCCCTTCCGCCAGATCAGTCATAAATTTGACTCCTATTCTTTTAGACCTCCCAGTCGGAGGCCGTTTAACTTTTTTTTCTAAATACCTGGACAGAGTTTGTTCCAGATCCCTGGGTCCTGAATATAATAAGGACAGGCTACAGGATAGAATTTCTTTCTGTTCCCCCTGAAAAATTTGTTTTAACAAAATTCCTTCCCCGCGAGAAGCAACCGGTGTTGGAGGAGTCTATACTGGAATACAGGTGGAAAGGGGCCTTGGAGGAGGTTCCTCCAGAAGACATTGGGTCCGGCGTTTATTCGTCAGTTTTTCTGGTTACCAAGGCCACAGGAGGTTGGCGCATGATCATAGATCTCCGCTACCCCAACCAATTCATAAAGAAGAGGCGGTTCCGGATGGAGTCCATCAAATTGGTAATCAGCATCCTAAGCCCTGGGGACCTGATGGTTACACTGGATCTAAAGGATGGCTATCTTCACATCCCTGTGTACCAGGCCCACAGGAAGTATCTACGAGTGGCAGTGAGTCTCAGGGGGACGGTGAAACATTTTTAGTTTGCCACTCTTCCCTTTGGCATCACAAACGCCCTCTATATCTTTACCAAGGTGGTAATAGCTGTTGTAGCTCCCCTCAGATTGAGAGGCCTGGAGATCATTCCATATCTGGACAATTGGCTCCTAAAAGCCCACTCGGTAGAGACTCTTCATCTTCATCTTCTGCAGGCTCAGTCCTTCCTCCAGCGTTTGGGCTGGATTATCAATTGGCAGAAGTCAGAGATTTCTCCCTCCACTACCAGGAGGTTTCTAGGGTTCATAATAGATTCTACCAACATGACGCTCTCCCTTTCTCCGGAAAGGAAGTCATGCATTTCCAAGACTGCAGATCAACTCATGGTTCCCCACCGGGTAAGTATCAGAGTATTGATGAGGATGTTAGGCCTAATGTCAGCAGTCATGGATGTGGTTCCTTGGGCCTTGTGGCATATTCGCGGAAGCGGAAGTTCTGAGTCTATGGGATCGAACTCCCAGAGAGCTAGAGACAAAGTGCTCCCTGTCATCACAAGCCTGCCGCTCACTGAAGTGGTGGAAGCAGGTCAAAGATGGAAGGTCCTTGATCCAACCTTGTTGGATCCTGCAATGCCAAAGTGAAAACGTTCTGTTCCCTGTATCGGAAGGACAATCCCTTAGCAGTAGATGCTCTGTCAATTCCATGGGAGTTCAGACTGGCCTACATCTTTCCTGCCATCGCCATGATACCCAGGGTATTTATGAAGATTCGGCAGGACCAAACCTCAGTAATAGCCTTGATTCCATTCTGGCCCAGGAGGTCTTGGTTTACTCTGCTCATGCAGATGAGCCGAGGGCAATATTGGAAGCTTCCCCCAATGCAGAACCTGGTGTCCTGGGGCACTCAGCTCTGCCTGGATCCATCCAGACTCAATCTTACAGCCTGGAGATTGATGAGTCCCTTCTAGAGCCTGAAGGGCTATCAGCAGCGGTCCTAAGAACGATGTCTCATTCCAGAGCTCCTGCGACAGTCAAGCCCTACGCCAGGGTAAAGTGTATTTTTCTTCTATGGTGTGCATCTCATCAAATACCATCCTCCAGTATCTGCTATTCTCCAGTTCCTGCAGGATGGACTAGATAAGGGCCTCAGCCCTTCTACACTCAAGGTACAGATCTCAGCTCTGTCCGCTGCCTTTGGCAGATCTTTACATCAAGACCCTCTGATTAAGAGGTTCCTTAAAGGAGCCGTACGTCTTAAGCCTAGCACTTTAAGACCTATACCGCAGTGGGATCTCTCAGTGGTGCTTAAAGGATTGAGTGGTCCTCCCTTTGAACCCCTGGAAGAAGTGGACTTTAAGTTTTTATCCATGAAAGTAACCTTTTTGTTGCCCGTAACTTCGGCCAAATGCATTTCAGAGCTTCAGGCTTTTTTGGTGTATGAGCCATACACTTTATTTTTACCGGACAGAGTCCTTTTACGTTTCTTACCCACCTTTTTGCCTCTGTGCACAACATTAATCAAGTTGTGTCTTTTGCCTGTGTTATGTTCCTCTTCTTCCTCTCCAGAAGAAAGTTCCCTCCATACTCTGGATGTGGCCAGATGTTTGAGAATCTACATTGAAAGATCCCGGGAGTTCAGAAGGTCAGAGAATCTTCTTACCCTGTTCATTGGCAGGAATAGAGGGAAGAAGGCCTCTAAGCCTACTCTAAATAGATGGGTCAGAGGGGCCATCAAAGAATCTTTTGCTTACAAAAATAGACGTCCTCCTGCCTTTGTCACTGCCCACTCCACCCGAACAGTCTCTACTAGTTGGGCCAAAAGGTCTCTTATCCCTCTGGAACAGATCTGTTCCACGGCCTCCTGGAGCTCACATTCTACCTTTGTAAAGCATTATAGACTCAACCTCAGGGGTTCAGAAGACCCCCCCCAGACCCGGGTATATACTGTATATATATAATCCCCAGAACCGGTTATATATTGTGTATATATCACCCCCAGACCCGGTTATATACTGTACAAATATATCATCCCTAGAACCGGTTATATACTGTGTATATATCACCACCAGAACAGGTTATATATATATAATCCCCAGACCTGCTTATATACTGTATAAATATATCCCCCAGAACCGGTTATATACTGTGTGTGTATATATATCCCCCAGTACCGGTTATATACTGTATATATATCACCCCCAGACCCGGTTATATACTGTATATATATCACCCCCAGACCTGCTTATATACTGTATAAATATATCCCCCAGAACCGGTTATATACTTTGTGTATATATATCCCCCAGAACCAGTTATATACTGTATATATATATATCACCCCCAGACCTGGTAATATACTGTATATATATATATCGCGACAGAACAGGTTATATACTGTATATATATATCACCCCCAGACCCGGTTATATACCGTATATATATATAACCCCCAGACCTGGTTATATACTGTATATATATCGTGACAGAACAGGTTATATACTGTATATATATCACCCCCAGACCCGGTTATATACTGTATATATATCACCCCCAGACCCGGTTATATACTGTATATATATATATATATATATATCACCCCCAGAACCGGTTATATACTGTATATATATCACCCCCAGACCTGGTTATACACTGTATATATATCGCGACAGAACAGGTTATATAGTGTATATATATCACCCCCAGACCCGGTTATATACTGTATATATATCACCCCCATATCTGGTTATATACTGTATAAATATCATCCCCAGACCTGCTTATATACTGTATAAATATATCCCCCAGAACCAGTTTTATATATATATATATATATATATCACCCCCAGAACTGGATATATACTGTATATATATATATATATATATCACCGCCAGACCCCGTTATATACTGTATATATATCACCCCCAGACCCGGTTATATACTGTATATATATCACCCCCAGACCCGGTAATATACTGTATATATATTACCTTCAGACCCGGTTATATACTGTATATATATCACCCCCAGACCCCGTTATATACTGTATATATATCACCCCCAGACCCCGTTATATACTGTATATATATCACCCCCAGACCTGGTTATATACTGTATATATATATAATATCCCTATACCCCGTTATATACTGTATATATATCACCCCGTTATATACTGTATATATATCACCCCCAGACCTGGTTATATACTGTATATATATCACCCCCAGACCCCGTTATATACTGTATTTATATCACCCCCAGACCTGCTTTTATACTGTATATATATATATCACCCCCAGACCCGTTATATACTGTATATATATCACCCCCAGACCTGGTTAAATACTGTAAATATATCACCCCCAGACCTGTTATATACTGTATATATATATCACCACCAGACCTGCTTTTATACTGTATATATATATATCACCCCCAGACACGGTTATATACTGTATATATTTCACCCCCAGACCCGTGATATACTGTATATATATCACCCCCAGACCCGGTTATATACTGTATATATATCACCCCCAGACCTGCTTTTATACTGTATATATATATATCACCCCCAGACCCGGTTATCTACTGTATATATATCACCCCTAGACCCTTTATATACTGTATATATATCACCCCCAGACCCGGTTATATACTGTATATATATCACCCCCAGACCCGGTTATATACTGTATATATATATATCATCCCCATACCCGGTTATATACTGTATATATATATCACCCCCAGACCCGTTATTTACTATATATATATCACCCCAGACCCCGTTATATACTGTATTTATATCACCCCCAGACCTGCTTTTATACTGTATATATATATAAATATATATCACCCCCAGAACCGGTTATATACTGTATATATATCACCCCCAGAACCGGTTATATACTGTATATATATCACCCCCAGACCCTGTTATATACTGTATTTATATCACCCCCAGACCTTCTTTTATACTGTGTGTATATATATATATATATATATATATCACCCCCAGAACCGGTTATATACTGTAAATATATCACCCCCAGACCCGTTATATACTGTATATATATATATATATATCACCGCCAGACCTGCTTTTATACTGTATATATATATATATCACCCCCAGACACGGTTATATACTGTATATATATATCACCCCCAGACCCGTTATATACTGTATATATATCACCCCCAGACCTGCTTTTATACTGTATATATATATCACCCCCAGACCCGGTTATCTACTGTATATCTATCACCCCTAGACTCGGTTATATACTGTATATATATCACCCCCAGACCCGTTATATACTGTATATATATCACCCCCAGACCCGGTTTTATACTGTATATATATATATCACCCCCAGACCCGGTTATATACTGTATATATATATCATCCCCATACCTGGTTATATACTGTATATATATATCACCCCCAGACCCAGTTATATACTGTATATATATCAACCCCAGACCTGGTTATATACTGTATATATATATTACCCCCAGACCCGGTTATATACTGTATATATATATCACCCCTAGACCCGTTATATACTGTATATGTATCATCCCCAGACCCGGTTATATACTATATATATATCACCCCTAGACCCGTTATATACTGTATATGTATCATCCCCAGACCCGGTTATATATTGCATATATATCACCCCCAGACCCAGTTATATACTGTATATATATCACCCCCAGACCCGTTATATACTGTATATGTATCATCCCCAGACCCGGTTATATATTGCATATGTATCACCCCCAGACCCAGTTATATACTGTATATATATCACCCCCAGACCCAGTTATATACTGTATATATATCACCCCCAGACCCGTTATATACTGTATATGTATCATCCCCAGACCCAGTCATATACTGGATACACACAGCATATACCTCCACGTAGTGTCATGTCAGATGCTGCATAGCTATAGGCAGGGCCATCATCTGGGAGCATCACCCTCCTCACCTTGTGTGCACACCCTGTAGGTCATGCAGCTTCCTCCATGCCCCGGTGCTGGGTCCAGAGGTTGGGGGTGTATTATGGGATTTGCCTTTGTTCCAGTGCAGATCCTGTCATTGTAGTGCAGCCCGCAGTCTCTGCAGCAGATGGAATGAGCGGTGTACTATGGAAGTGACAAAAGACCCTCCCACCAGTGTAATCCGTGCACTGCAAATCCTCCCTGCCCTGCACAATGCAGCTCTGGAGGGGGCGTCACCAGTGCAAAATGCAAGTGTATATTGTGGGAGGGAAAGCTGCGTCAATTCTCCATTTCTATTTTACAGAAAGCATTTATGTCACCCTTTATAGTCTCCATTTATTATGTCCTCCCACAAATCCATGCACTGCAGCACTCATATATAAGGCGGAGCTAGACCCTGCTCATCCTGTGCCTCCTGGTTCTGCTTACCCTTAAACCTTTGGTTCGTAGATACAGAAAAAAAATGACACACAGGCAGAGGAATGGAAGGGCGAAACAACGCACACTGATGTACCATGCAGAGCGACAACCACGATGTTCGTTGTAAGGCCTTTTATAAAGGTTGTCACTGAACAATAACTTATAGGACACTGAGATGCATCAAAGTGGACAATTGGGTTATATGTCTGGGTAGCTCAATGGTTCTAGGTGGACGTGTTCCTTAGACATAGCTATTTGTCCTTTGGATCCGTTTCTATTTCCAGGTCGTGTCCACAGTATTAATGGAGATCTTCTTTACAGGGAGGGAGAAATAGAGCATAGACCATATTTAAAATGGACATCCCCTTTAAATGATCTGGTTTCTGCAGTGTAATTCATCCAGTCTGCATGATGCTGCCTCTCCATTGTTCTAGGAGGCCTTGTGAAGACGTTTGGCTCTTCCCGGCACACATAAGGCGGCAAGGCCATTCTCCACCATAAAGCATTTGACCAGTGAAGATAACCTAATGTAATCAAGGGGCAGGGTGGCCATTGTGCTAGGCTACATGGTAGGGATAAAGTAATGGCTGTCATTAGTGGTTGTCACCAAGTATCTGTTACCTACATGGGAAGTCCTAATATTCCAAACCAAGATACTTTGCACCTGAACATGTCTTCTATCATCCTCGCTGCTCGATGGAAGGGAAACTGTTCCACCGCCATCCCCACTGCCCATTATATTCCAACATTCTGCACCCATTCTACTCTTAAGTTGGTCACATATAGTAGATGTGTTAGATGTCCTACCCACTGATTTCAGGAGGGCCAGCTGACCATCTAATGAGTATGGAGGCCTGACTGCTTAGGGCTCTTTCGTTGTCCGGATCCGGCGTGTACTCCATTTGCCGGAATTACACGCCGGATCCGGAAAAACGCAAGTGAACTGAAAGCATTTGAAGACGGATCCGTCTTCAAAATGCGTTCAGTGTTACTATGGCAGCCAGGACGCTATTAAAGTCCTGGTTGCCATAGTAGTAGTGGGGAGTGGGGGAGCAGTATACTTACAGTCCGTGCGGCTCCCGGGACGCTCCAGAGTGACGTCAGAGCGCCCCATGCGCATGGATGACGTGTCCATGTGATCATGAGCGTGGGGCGCCCTGACGTCACTCTGGAGCGCCCCGGGAGCCGCACGGACGGTAAGTATGCTGCTCCCCCGCTCCCCACTACACTTTACCATGGCTGCCAGGACTTTAGCGTCCCGGCAGCCATGGTAACCATTCAGAAAAAGCTAAACGTCGTATCCGGCAATGCGCCGAAACGACGTTTAGCTTAAGGCCGGATCCGGATTAATGCCTTTCAATGGGCATTAATTCCGGATCCGGCCTTGCGGCAAGTGTTCCGGATTTTTGGCCGGAGCAAAAAGCGCAGCATGCTGCGGTATTTTCTCCAGCCAAGAAACGTTCCGTTCCGGAACTGAAGACATCCTGATGCATCCTGAACGGATTTTACTCCATTCAGAATGGATTAGGATAAAACTGATCAGGATTCTTCCGGCATAGAGCCCCGACGACGGAACTCAGTGCCGGAAGACAAGAACGCAAGTGTGAAAGAGCCCTTACCCACAATGTTAGATATTGGTAGAGATAAGAATTGTACCATTGAATTTCAACTACCCGGTCTTTTTGTTCTTAGCCGCCTCCAGAAATGTCCCATTGTCTCCATAAAGAACACGCACACTCAGGTGGGGGGGGGGGGTTGTCGGGAGAAATAGTTTTAGGCCAAACAACATTAGATCAAAATCTACCACCTGATCTATGAACTTTTGGTTGTATTTCTGTCTGACAACACTACAAATATCCCAGTTTTACCACCCCATAGGTCAGAGAAGGGTCACATAATTTGTTGGGGAAAAATTTACCCACTGCTCAGCTACCTGGATGAAGGATATGACTATTTTATGTAGAAGATTGGAAGAATCAGGCAAAATTGGCTTTTCACTATACCTGGTGAAGAAACTATGAAGATGTTCTTTAGACATTTCATGGAGATACTTCAGAGGAATGTCTTGGAGCCGAGAGGGGTCTCAATGTCTTTGGCACTCTATGGGGATTCCAATCAGCAGAACCCAAACCTTTGAGGAAACACCAAACAACTTTGTTATGTGAGGCAGATGCTCACCAACATTTTGACTAGTCAGGAGCTAACCTAATGGGGTGTTCCAGTGTGAACAATATATCTTTTTGTGAGAAGAATCCATGAAGATTAGTAGATAAAGTATTCTGCTGATTTAGCACCTAGTGACCACTTTTAATTGATGGGGAACCTCCCAGTAAGTGTTTAATTTCAGAAATGAGGCATTACATGGTGTCTTTATGATATACAGACATTTCCAGGTCCTCCAAGGATTTCCTTAGTAGCGAATATGATTTTTTTTTGTCTAAACCATGCTAACCATATGGAATTCAATATGGAAGACAAGACATTATGTTGTGCTCTGTTGGTGGCCTTGTTGATAAAGACTTTCCATTGATACATCACTAAAATAGTTGAGATTTGTGATTTAATATTCCCGAATGACGTTCTTTTTGTTCCACCCCAGGGAGCAGGTTATAAATATATAACAGAACTAAACTCATTGTCCAGACATTTCTGGAAACATTAATATGACAGAACATTTCGAACGTAAAGACGCTCGTTCTTTCCTCCTCCACTTTCTGCTCCATAGCTATTTCTGGGCTGAGTGGGCGTCTTTAGTACTGAGATGCCTCAACATTGCTCAGGAAACATACTGTATGTGTAATCTTGGTCTATGTTACAATTATCCAGCGCTTGGCTCCTCAAATATAGTTATTTAGTTGAAAAAAAGGCCGACCGATCTAGATATTTGGCCAGGAGAAACCCAACAAAGACACTGGTTCTGGCAAATTTCTTGAGGATGGCAAGTGTAACCTTCCTGACCCTACAAGGGCACGTTATCTTAAAGCATTCTCCTTGTCCATTACAAGTGCCAACAGTCTCTTGTAAGTAATTCATTTGGGGGTGTTGTGGTATAACCACTGTTACTTGTCAAAAACAAGGCACAGTGTAAACACACTTACAGTAAAGAATCCTTACACTTACTAACTCTAGTGGTAGGACATACCACAGCTAAACCACTGTCATGGTAAAGAACTGCTTTCAAATAAGTAACAGACAACAGAAAATATCACGTGTAGTAACAGAACAGAACATGCTAAGAGTAACTGCACAAAATTACCAGCTTCTCATTATTAGCTACAAAGTACTAAAAGTCTCTCAGTATTCTGTAAACCTTTCCACTGTGCTGTGCAAACACAGTGCAAATGAACAAGAGATATAACAAACATATACACTGCAGTTACACAGTATTAAACAGTATAAGTCAGTGAAAGTTAACCCTTTAAAGTAAAATAAAGTAAGGAGTTTATGACTGTACGTCCAGGCAGTCGTACCCATAGCACAGATATAGGGAGAGTGACAAGGGGTTGAGACAACATCGATTATTAAAAATTATTAATTTGATGCCTTCAACTTGAATGTTAGCGATCTCTGAAAGAGCATGTGTATGTAGTGCTCTGGAGCAGACTTTTTATTTTTCAATTTTATAATTTTTATTGAGAATAAAAATTTATACATAGATTTTTTATATTTTATACATACTTTAAAGTGTGGACATTTGCCCCTGCCTCTCTTATACAAAGTCATAAACTCCTTACTTTATTTCACTTTAAAGGGTTAACTTTCACTGACTTATACTGTTTAATACTGTGTAACTGCAGTTTATATGTTTGTTATATCTCTTGTTCATTTGCACCGTGTTTGCACAGCACGGTGGAAAGGTTTACAGAATACTGAGAGACTTTTAGTACTTTGTAGCTAATAATGAGAAGCTGGTAATTTTGTGCAGTTACCATAAGAGTTGAAGAAGAGCATGTTTTGGAGGGGAAAAGCCAGACTTGTTTACCACCAAAACCAGACAGACTGACCTTTTGAATGCCAGGTACTGCTATGTTATTATGTCTGAAAACCTGTTTTGGCTGTGTCTTTGCCATTGAGTATCATTGCAGCCAGGGGCAGACACTGGCAGCAGAGGGCCCCTGTGCAAAGAATGTGCCTGGGCCCCCCAACCACACATATAGAAATAAACATAGGCCATAGGTAAAGATTAATACAATGAGGTGTGGCAGCAGAAGGGACCCCAATTTGTCATCTTCCCCCAATCCTACAGGGAGAGGAAGGGGTGATACTGTGGTGCGTATTAATGTCCTCTTAATGCTCCTAAATAGTAATTTTTGCCCCTTTGTACTAGCACACAGTAGTAATATCCACATTGTGCCCCCCTTCACAGTAGCTATGGACAGATATGTACCCCCTCGCAGTAGTTATGCCAGATATGTGCCCCCTCACAGTATTTATGCCCAGATATGTGCCAACTTCACAGAAGTTATGCCACATATGTGCCCCCCCTCACAGTAGTTATGTCAGATTATGTGCCCCCCTCACAGTAGTTATGTCAGATTATGTGCCCCCCTCACAGTAGTTATGCCAGATATGTGCCCCTCACATTAGTTATGGCCAGATATGTGCCCCCCTCACAGTAGTTATGGCCAGATATGTGCCCCTCACAGTAGTTATGGACAGATATGTGCCCCCTCACATTAGTTATGGCCAGATATGTGCCCCCTCACAGTAGTTATGGCAGATATGTGCACCCTCACAGTAGTTATGGCCAGATATGTGCCCCCTCACAGTAGCTATGCCCAGATACGTGCCTCCTTTACAGTAGCTATGCCCAGATATTGTCCCCCCTTCACAGTAGTCATGGCCAGATATGTGCCCCCTCACAGTAGTTATGGCAGATATGTGCCCCCTCACAGTAGTTATGTCCAGATATGTGCCCCCTCACAGTAGTTAGGTCCAGATATGTGCCTCCTTTACAGTAGTTATGTCCAGGTTTGTGCCCCCCTCACAGTAGTTATGTCCAGAAATGTGCCTCTCACAGTAGCTATGCCCAGATATTGTCCCCCCTTCACAGTAGTAATGGTCAGATATGCGCCCCCTCACATTAGCTATGGCCAGATATGCGCCCCCTCACATTAGCTATGGCCAGATATGTGCCCCTCACATTAGCTATGGCCAGATATGTGCCCCCTCACAGTAGTTATGGCCAGATATGTGCCTCCTTTACAGTAGTTATGCCCAGATATTATCCCCCCTTACAGTAGTTATGGCCAGATATGTGCCCCCTCACAGTAGTTATGGCCAGATACGTGCCTCCTTTACAGTAGCTATGCCCAGATATTATCCCCCCTTCACAGTAGTCATGGCCAGATATGTGCCCCCTCACAGTAGTTATGGCAGATATGTGCCCCCTCACAGTAGTTATGGCAGATATGTGCCCCCTCACAGTAGTTATGTCCAGATATGTGCCCTCTCACAGTAGTTATGTCCAGATATGTGCCCCCTCACAGTAGTTAGGTCCAGATATGTGCCTCCTTTACAGTAGTTATGTCCAGATTTGTGCCCCCCTCACAGTAGTTATGTCCAGAAATGTGCCTCTCACAGTAGCTATGCCCAGATATTGTCCCCCCTTCACAGTAGTAATGGTCAGATATGCGCCCCCTCACATTAGCTATGGCCAGATATGCGCCCCCTCACATTAGCTATGGCCAGATATGTGCCCCTCACATTAGCTATGGCCAGATATGTGCCCCCTCACAGTAGTTATGGCCAGATATGTGCCTTCTTTACAGTAGTTATGCCCAGATATTATCCCCCCTCACAGTAGTTATGGCCAGATATGTGCCCCCTCACAGTAGTTATGGCCAGATACGTGCCTCCTTTACAGTAGCTATGCCCAGATATTGTCCCCCCTTCACAGTAGTTATGGCCAGATATGTGCCCCCTCACAGTAGGTATGGCAGATATGTGCCCCCTCACAGTAGTTATGTCCAGATATGTGCCCCCTCACAGTAGTTAGGTCCAGATATGTGCCCCCCTCACAGTAGTTATGTCCAGAAATGTGCCCCTCACAGTAGCTATGCCCAGATATTGTCCCCCCTTCACAGTAGTTATGGCCAGATATGTGCCCCTCACATTAGCTATGGCAGATATGTGCCCTCTCACAGTAGTTATTGCCAGACATATGCCTACTCACACAGACCTATTGAAATGAACGGGTCATTTCCCGGCGCTTCTTCATAACATCAGCAGAACCACTTCCAGTTTAGGCGTCCTAATAAATGACCCCCTGCACGTCTGGGCAACACTTTTAACATTTACACGACACGGACCATATGTATTTTATGATCTGCAAATAACGGATGACGCCCGTGTGCCATCTGCATTTTTTTGCAGACCCATTAACTAGCCTGCATGTTGCGGACCAGTATAGGACATGTCACAATTTCTATCCTTTGCGGAACAGGCATACGGATGCGGAAATGACTTTCATGTGCTTTCTCCATCTGTATGTCCGTTCTGCACAAGATGGAAAATGTTACGCGTCCTATATTTCTCTACAAAATGCGGACTGCAGACCCATTTAAGTTAATAGGTTTGCAAAAATATACAGATCGCTTATGGACGGCATACATATCTTGCCGATCCGCGGACCGCAAAATACATTGTTAATGTAGCCTCACAGTATGTGGGTAAGGGACAGTCACAGGAGGGCCAGAGGGGGACAGGGGGGGGGGGTAAAAAACAACAACATACCAAGTCAAGTTCAGTGTCCTCACTCACTTCCTCCTAAGTTGGTGCAGGCCTCACACATTAGGCACCAGAAGCGCTAGGAGAGGACCGCATGTGGGCGGGGCTACCACCAGGGGGCGTGGCTACTGACATTACCACAGGCGGAGCTACGACACACTGAAGTGGCATAGCACAGACCTGGCTGACGCTGCCCAGGACTGAGCTGTATGGAGGACAGGGGGGCAATCGCAGATGCAGCTCAGGATGTGCTTCCCTGGCCCTGCTCCTCAGAGCTGCTGACGCAGTACGTCCTGAGACTGAAGTCAGGTGCGGGTCCTACCTCTGGGACCCGCACCTACACTGAGAACGGAGCGGGGAGAGCAGTGGCTGGAGGACTCAGGGTTTCCCAGATTCCGGCCACCGCCAAACCCTATCCCCATACAAGTGAATGGGAGCGCACCATGCTTGTGTGGCCACAGTTCCTATTCATTTCTGAGGGGCCAACAGAAATAGCCGATCCAGCGCTCGGCTATTTTTGCCGGCCCCATAGAAATGAATGGAGGACGGCTGCACATACGCAGTGTGCCCTCCACCACCTTTCTCCACTCTGTTCTCGGTGTAGGTGCGGGTCCCAGCAATATGCCTCCATTGTCTGTGATGGGACAACTCCTTTAAGTGTTCCACCCACATTTCCATTATGTCATTTATGGTCTAGAACTGCATTTGTAGAGAAATAGTATTTTTATGACAATGGGATGATGTACTATATGCAGTGGCGTAACTAGAGGCCTTTCCTCAGCATCAAACCCTTCTTCTGCCAGGGAGGAGACTGGAGAAGCCAGCGCAATTCCTCGCCTGTATTGTTTTGTACCTGAATCCCTCCAGTAAAGAAGCCCCCTGGTTACTGCAGACCCTGACTCTCTGGACTTATTTCCCATTGGGGTGCACCACACCTTACCATCCCTTCCGGAGAGCAGCAACACGTGGTGACACCTCGACGGTGTCCGGGGGAACCAGGGGAACGTTGGGACCACCCTAAATATGGCCACTGCATAACCGTGTATCAGAGGTCTCTGGAGGCACAGGGTTCATAAACTGATGTTTGAAGAGTGTTCATGATGAGGATCAGGATGATTTGGCAAGCTCCTCTACTATACAACTTTGACATGGAAATGTGCCTGGTGGAGGTTGATTAGACTTGTTGAGGGTACTTCAAGATCTAGCTGGAGAAGACCTCGTTATTCGGGCTGCCTCGGGTAGGCTGGTAGTGGCAGACCTCGTAGACTGCTTGTGCTAGTGTGCAGCACTTAAAGCTATACTGCTATTTATTATTTATGGGAATCACCACAATCTTATCACATAATTCACAACCACAACAAATCTTTTGCAGTATTAATCCTGGTGCTGATATTGTGCCACCTGACGTATTGGTCTGAGTCACAGTTACAGTATATTGTAGTGAACTTTGAACAATAACCTTTTTTTAAAAAAAAATGAGACTAGTAAAAAGAAAAAAAATAATCAGTTGATCTTACTGACCGTATATTGTAGTGAACAATGTCCAACCGACAATTTTTTTCAATTTTTTTTATTTTTTTTTTATTTAATTGCAGACCCTTGTGCCCGATGTTCTGTTACACTTATATTTTACTGGACTGTATGAAATATTGTGTTAAAAATAAAATGTCTGGTAAAAGACAAAGTGGCAGTGGACAGGGTAATGTAAGATAAATCTCCTCTGGCATGTCATCCGGCAATGAGAAAGAGGGATGACAGTACCGCAAGTACCAGCAGCAGTATTGTTTGCACCAGCCATCCCGCCAGACAGCAGGTTGATGCTAATATTACCTCTGATTGTGACACTGCGCCTTGGAGACAGTGTTCACTGTATTCTTCCTCCATAACAGTAATTTGATGCCGATAGAAGCCTTTCTTTACTATCTTTACACTGACCGTTCCTAGTGGAGAGCACCCAAAGAAGATATTCCTCATAGTCCTCCTATTAATGTTGTATGAGAGCAGTCAACATATGGACTGCCATAAGGAGGAGGTTCAGGTGATGGAAGACATGATGACTTAAATGCTTAGACTTCTGGGTCAGTAAATTGGACCAGTGGCAGAAACTGGCACAGTTTGCCATTGGTGTACTGTGAGAGAAGGTATTCAGTACGGCAGGTGGCGGTGTCACACTGAAACAGAAAAGAATCTCCTGCATAAGTGTGGAACACACAACTACAAATCTCCTGCCCTTTTATTTATGTTCCATGTTGTAATGCTGCTGCCCTGCACAACCACATATCTGCAGGTATAGAGAGAAAGAAAAAGGCGAGGGTTATTCCAATCTGGTGGAAGGATATAACTAGAGGCGCCAGTGGATGGAGAACAGGAAGATGTAAAAAAGCAGAGGCAGGAGAAAGAGAAAAAATGTGTAAAAGGGGAGGCAGCTGGAAGGGGTGTTCACACCGAAAGAATTCGGTGTGTAAGAGAATAAAGGAGAGTGACTAATATGTCATAAAAATTTACACCCCTATGAGAAGCGCCAAAAGCCCCAGGATATAAGGAAGATGAAATTAAGTAAGCAATTAAGGTATGGTAGATCATATAACCAGATCAGGGTAACCAGGAGAAGAAGGTGAACTCAGTGAACAGTAGACACACCACTGAGGCGTCCTAAAGTAAACAATGAGTAAAAGTATTCACATATGGTCAACCTATATGGTATATTAGAAAAGCCAAAAATAATCAACTCACTTCACGGGGGGTGGCCAGCTGGATAAGCTCAAGACACCAGCATGGACCAATACCCCCCAATCCGGAGTGCCTGTAGAGTCGTCCAACACTGACGATTGCCCAGTATGAAAAGGAAAGGCTTCACTTCAGTGGTATTGTTTGAAGACTTTGGCTTCTTTATTAATTCATAAAAGGCTCAACGCGTTTCGGGGTATGCAAACCCCTTCTTCAGGAGCAAGTACAGACAGAATAAAAATAAGCTTATAATAATAATACCTGGTGGCCCTATATATAGGGCTTGTGAAAGGATGCCAATATGGAGTCTTTTGGCGCCAAAAAGGAGGGGGTGGAGACCACGTGGGACGCGGATGGGCGTAGACCGCCTCCTCTCTCAATCAGGGAATGCTGTAGGAGCGCAAATAATGAACTTCCGGTATCCGATGCGTTCCAGCCTGGAACGCACCCGGAACTTCCGGTCCGGCGGGCGCTCCAACCTGGAACGCACAGAGAGCCGGGATACATCACTTCCGGTGTGCGTCTCAAGCTGGACCGCATAGACTAACTTCCGGTCCGGCGGTGAAAGTGCCAGTTAATACAAATCGTATATCTAGAGGAGGGAATCGCATATATAACGGCATAAGGGGCACACAAGGATTCATACAACCCCATATGTGCACATGGGCTTATACCACTTATATAAAGACACATTTTGGCAATCAATTGATACATATATATATACACACAAACATATATATACATATATATATATATATACACAGACATAAAAAGCAGTAGAAAAAGAAGGAAATATATATAAATAGAATAAAATGGACATGGGGAAGAGATTTTTTAAGAAAACCAAAAGTATAGTTAAAATATAATTAAAAACTAATAATAAAAATATTAAAAGTATTATGATTTTTAACAGTCTCTTAATTCCCTTCCTCTATAACATTATTAAAAAAGGGGATCAAAAATAATCAAAGAAAGGAGAATCCCATCAATAATTGACATATTCAAGTGCCTCATTTAGGCCAAATGGCGCTAATGTATTGAGATGATATATCCAGAACATTTCTTTAAGGCTGAGTTGTTGAAAAGAAGATGGTACGTATTCTAGTGGAATCATCTTGAGGGTAGCCGAATTTCTTCATGCTTAAGGGCAAAATGGCGTGGTACACTGTGAGTAGTGGTTTTTCTATTAATATTGGAGCGATGCTCATTCATACGCTCCCTTAGGGTTTGGGTGGTACGACCCACATAATAGAGCCCACACGGACACCAAAGTAAATAAACAACATTCGTTGTACCACAGTTCATATGGTGTTTGAAGGAAATCTTATTGTTAAGTGTTGGTAAGTGAAATTCGCCTGTTGCACATTGTAGCATAGCGCAACACTTGCATCTTCTTAATCCACATTTAAATACACCTTTGGTCGTTCCTTGTTTTTTGTCGTGGGGTGTCAGGCTACTTCTCTCACTGGTTAGCTTTGGGCAAGAGGGGGCTATTATATTCTTAAGTGTTTTGGCTCTACGATAGATTAGATTCGGTTGTTTGGGGATTTGTTTGCCTAAAATAGGGTCTTTTTGTAGAATTGGCCAATACTTATTAAGGATCTGTCTTATGATATTGTGTTTAGAATTGTATCTTGTAATAAGACTGGGTTTGTACACAAAAGGGTTAGTTTGATTCTTAATTTTTGGTTTGAGACTGGTCGTTTGTGTCTCCTTAAGGACTCTATTTTTTGATTCTCCAATGAGTTGCAAGGGGTAACCCTTGGCGATGAATCTATCGCCTAACAGATCTAATTGTTCCCTCATTACCTTGTCCTCAGTGCAATTCCGCCTAATACGTCTCATTTGGCTATAGGGTATGTTACTCTTCCATTTATAATGGTGACAACTATTAAAATCTAGGTAACTATTTGTATCAACGTTTTTAAAAGAAGTTTTTGTCAGAATTCTATTATTGACAATATTCAGATATATTGTCAATAATAGAATTCTGACAAAAACTTCTTTTAAAAACGTTGATACAAATAGTTACCTAGATTTTAATAGTTGTCACCATCATAAATGGAAGAGTAACATACCCTATAGCCAAATGAGACGTATTAGGCGGAATTGCACTGAGGACAAGGTAATGAGGGAACAATTAGATCTGTTAGGCGATAGATTCATCGCCAAGGGTTACCCCTTGCAACTCATTGGAGAATCAAAAAATAGAGTCCTTAAGGAGACACAAACGACCAGTCTCAAACCAAAAATTAAGAATCAAACTAACCCCTTTGTGTACAAACCCAGTCTTATTACAAGATACAATTCTAAACACAATATCATAAGACAGATCCTTAATAAGTATTGGCCAATTCTACAAAAAGACCCTATTTTAGGCAAACAAATCCCCAAACAACCGAATCTAATCTATCGTAGAGCCAAAACACTTAAGAATATAATAGCCCCCTCTTGCCCAAAGCTAACCAGTGAGAGAAGTAGCCTGACACCCCACGACAAAAAACAAGGAACGACCAAAGGTGTATTTAAATGTGGATTAAGAAGATGCAAGTGTTGCGCTATGCTACAATGTGCAACAGGCGAATTTCACTTACCAACACTTAACAATAAGATTTCCTTCAAACACCATATGAACTGTGGTACAACGAATGTTGTTTATTTACTTTGGTGTCCGTGTGGGCTCTATTATGTGGGTCGTACCACCTAAACCCTAAGGGAGCGTATGAATGAGCATCGCTCCAATATTAATAGAAAAACCACTACTCACAGTGTACCACGCCATTTTGCCCTTAAGCATGAAGAAAATTCGGCTACCCTCAAGATGATTCCACTAGAATACGTACCATCTTCTTTTCAACAACTCAGCCTTAAAGAAATGTTCTGGATATATCATCTCAATACATTAGCGCCATTTGGCCTAAATGAGGCACTTGAATATGTCAATTATTGATGGGATTCTCCTTTCTTTGATTATTTTTGATCCCCTTTTTTAATAATGTTATAGAGGAAGGGAATTAAGAGACTGTTAAAAATCATAATACTTTTAATATTTTTATTATTAGTTTTTAATTATATTTTAACTATACTTTTGGTTTTCTTAAAAAATCTCTTCCCCATGTCCATTTTATTCTATTTATATATATATTTCCTTCTTTTTCTACTGCTTTTTATGTCTGTGTATATATATATATGTATATATATGTTTGTGTGTATATATATATATATATATATATATATATGTATCAATTGATTGCCAAAATGTGTCTTTATATAAGTGGTATAAGCCCATGTGCACATATGGGGTTGTATGAATCCTTGTGTGCCCCTTATGCCGTTATATATGCGATTCCCTCCTCTAGATATACGATTTGTATTAACTGGCACTTTCACCGCCGGACCGGAAGTTAGTCTATGCGGTCCAGCGTGAGACGCACACCGGAAGTGATGTATCCCGGCTCTCTGTGCGTTCCAGGTTGGAGCGCCCGCCGGACCGGAAGTTCCGGGTGCGTTCCAGGCTGGAACGCATCGGATACCGGAAGTTCATTATTTGCGCTCCTACAGCATTCCCTGATTGAGAGAGGAGGCGGTCTACGCCCATCCGCGTCCCACGTGGTCTCCACCCCCTCCTTTTTGGCGCCAAAAGACTCCATATTGGCATCCTTTCACAAGCCCTATATATAGGGCCACCAGGTATTATTATTATAAGCTTATTTTTATTCTGTCTGTACTTGCTCCTGAAGAAGGGGTTTGCATACCCCGAAACGCGTTGAGCCTTTTATGAATTAATAAAGAAGCCAAAGTCTTCAAACAATACCACTGAAGTGAAGCCTTTCCTTTTCATACTGGGCAATCGTCAGTGTTGGACGACTCTACAGGCACTCCGGATTGGGGGGTATTGGTCCATGCTGGTGTTCTGAGCTTATCCAGCTGGCCACCCCCCGTGAAGTGAGTTGATTATTTTTGGCTTTTCTAATATACCATATAGGTTGACCATATGTGAATACTTTTACTCATTGTTTACTTTAGGACTCCTCAGTGGTGTGTCTACTGTTCACTGAGTTCACCTTCTTCTCCTGGTTACCCTGATCTGGTTATATGATCTACCATACCTTAATTGCTTACTTAATTTCATCTTCCTTATATCCTGGGGCTTTTGGCGCTTCTCATAGGGGTGTAAATTTTTATGACATATTAGTCACTCTCCTTTATTCAACCACATATCTGCCACTACTACTACTACTTCATGTGCTACATTGTAATGCTGCTGCCACTACTACTATACCTGCACAGCTGCATATCTCCTGCCAGGCCCATCATGTTCCATACTGTACTGCTACTGCCGCTACTACTACCCCTACAGAGCCACACATCTCCTGCCTTGTCCATCATGTTACATACTGTACTGCTACTGCCGCTACTACTACCCCTACAGAGCCACACATCTCCTGCCTTGTCCATCATGTTTGATGCTGTACTGCTACTGCTGCTACTACTACCCCTACACAGCCACACATCTCCTTGCCACGGATGAAGTTAGCAGAAAGCTGGAACATATAAATAAATGAGCGACTGGCTTGATCCCAAACTAAGGAGCTTATAGGTGAGCCCTATAAAACCCTAAGAGCTCTCCCTGACTGCTATGCACATGCAAGGGTCTGTATGGTAGACGATTGCATGCCTGCGTACCTAATACTGTGTGACACCTGAAAACCCTATAATAGTGAGGGGACACAAGCACCGGCACCCTGCACTTAATACGGACGGAGTCAGGGTCACCTAGAATCAAGCCAGCAAGGAAACACCATAAAGTAAAAGACTTATCTGTACAAACAGCAGAAGCAGCCTCCAGCAGTGAACACCTCATCCAGGAAGTAGTATAAACCACAAAGTGAGGCAGTATGGGAGGGAATATAAAGGAAGACGATTAGTCGAAATAAGTGACACCTGGCAGAAGGAAAGGAGATGATAAAGTGAAACTAAATGTCACGGCGATGCCAGATGATGTTAACGGCTGCTCGGCCAGGACGACAGGATTAGGGAGCAGGTCACCTCCTAAAGCATCCCTAACCTGACCCTAACTCCTAGCTGCATGGGCCGACCTTTAAGGTAGGAGGACCCATGCTCAGGAACCTCGGATCTCTAACTCACCCTCCGACCGGTCCCTGGACTAGGAGTCAGGGTAAGACAACCTGTTCCTTCTGGACACGGAGGAACAGGGGTCTCACTGGCCAAGCTGCAGGGAAAAGGGGAACACTAAGGCCCCTTTCACACGGGCGATTTTTCCGTGCGGATGCGAAGCGTGAAGTGAACGCGTGGCACCCGCACTGACCCATTCATTTCTATGGGGCTGTGCACATGAGCGGTGATTTTCACGCATCACTTGTGCGTTGAGTAAAAATCGCAGCATGCTCTATATTGTGCGTTTTTCACGCGACGCAGGCCCCATAGAAGTGAATGGGGCTGGCAGAATAACGCAGTAAATCCGGATACCACACTTCAGAATTTAAAGACAGGAAGTAGGCGTTTTTTAGCGTCTGTCTGCGTCTATCTGCGTCAGTTTGGTGTCTGAGAAGAGGGAGAAAGTTTGCTGCCAAACTTTTCCAGCCCTTGCGGAGTGAAAAAATGCCCAAATCACCACACGTCATTGACGTTGAAAAACTGATTGTCCTGGTGCAGGAGAGGCCCTGCATCTGGGATCTTCGGGCTGCCGAGTACCAGGACCGCTACAAAAAGGATGCTGCCTGGTCGGAAATTACCCAGGATCTTTTTGCCCCAATCTGGGAGAAGACACAAGGCCCAAGTAGAAGGAATTTAAGTAAGTACACAATGTATACCACGTTTGAGCCTTTCAGTACTCCCTAGTATATAGGCGTAGTTATACGTTATTGTTCCTAGTATATAGACGTAGTTATACGTTATTGTTCCTAGTATATAGGTGTAGTTATACGTTAGTGTTCCTAGTATATAGACGTAGTTATACGTTATTGTTCCTAGTATATAGATGTAGTTATACGTTAGTGTTCCTAGTATATAGACGTAGTTATACGTTATTGTTCCTAGTATATAGACGTTAATTGACTATTTTTAATGAATAGATGTAGATATTGATACCTGTTCCTTTCATGTCTTTGTATTACCAGTTGAGGAGGTCAAGAATCGTTGGCGGAGCTGCAGGGACCAGTTCCGCAAAGAGATGAAACATCGTGGGCAGAGCGGGTCTGGTCCCCCCAAGAAAAGGCCCTATCTTTTCAGGGAGCAGCTGATGTTCCTGCGCGATGTTATGGAGCTGCGTCCGTAAGTTCATTTTATAGTCATACTGAAATGGTCATCTGAGTAGTATTTATGGTATAGACATATAGGTTACAGATGTAGCAGGGTAATACACATGCTTTATGTGACATGTGATGCTAACTAAATGCTAATAAATGCATTATGCAATAGCTTATCGCGCCATTTTGCTTAAAGCTAACATGATTATTATAGACATTCAAGTTAAAGCGTGTGTGTGTTATTCCTGCTAAATCTGGACTTATAATGTAACTAAAGTATTGAAATTTCAACATATGTTTATGCATTTTCTACTGTTTTTAGAACTGATACAACCTAGAGGAGGAAGCTGATGAGTCGGCCCCGCACCAATCATGTGCATGTGAGGAGGACACCACATCAGCCCAGCCTGAAAGTGGAGCTCGACCAAGCACAGCACCATCAAGGCCTCCTGCAGCATCTGGTGGCGAGTCCCCCACCTCCCCTCTGGCTCTACCCAGCAGGGCCAGACGACGGGCAATGCCTCCTGCCGAGTCTAACATCAATTTGCAAGTTCTAGATTATTTATCTAGAGCACGGCAGGAGGATCATCACGACATGTTTGCCCGTAGTCTGGCCCATTTTATGCGTCAGCTACCTCCAGAACGACTACTGCGAACCAGAACTGCATTAGAAATAGTTCTGGAGGTAGCTAATCGCCCACAAGAGCCGACCGAAATGTTTGACGCGCTGGAAAGCCTGCGCTGTCATGGCAACATATTTAGCCCCCACCACCCCGCAGGTAGTCAGCCCTCACAGGGCCCCCAACAATTTCAGCCCCAAAGGGATCCCTATGGCCCACCAATTGCCCCATATGTGCCACAGTTTCAGGGGGAACCCTGTTACAGTCAGCAGGGCTTATCGTCCAGCCAACCTGGCCCAAGCCAGTACTCTGGGCCCCCTTCCCAGACACAATTTCATGGACCACAATATCAGGGCCCATCATCCAGCCAACCTGGCCCAAGCCAATACTCTGGGCCCCCTTCCCAGACACAATTTACTGGACCACAATATCAGGGCCCATCATCCAGCCAACCTGGCCCAAGCCAATACTCTGGGCCCCCTTCCCAGACACAATTTACTGGACCCCAATATCAGGGCCCATCGTCCACTCAACCTGGGCCTAGTCACTACTCCGGGCCTCATTCACAGCAACAAATTTCTGCCCCTCATTATCAGGGAGCCTCGTCGCCATCAAGACGTTATGTAAATTTATAATTTATATTTGTTCCCTGTTTATTTTTTTTTGAAAAGCCAGAGTATACTGGAATATAGTGTGCAATAAAACACGTTTATTTTTCAAGTTTATAATTGTTAACTTTGGTGTTTATTTGGCACAAACACACACAATACAATATAGATTTATGATTTGTGGAAAACATCATTAGCCACAAAAGATCCATACATTTTAAAGTTTTTATTCACAATCTGTAAACACACATTCATGTATTGGATTTTTGGCCTATAATTGAAGAACTTTGGAGGGTGCGCACGGAGCTCAGCGTACAAGCCAAAAAAGAGTCCTTTGCTGGGCCTCTGCGAAAGTATAGGATGCACCCACATGCGCTTCTTCCGCGGCTCCTCCTCAATCATTTCTGGCTGCTCCCCAAAACAACGGGAGACCAGCAAGTGCAAAAAGACATGGTCAGTTGATGACAGGGTGAAAGTGGACATCCTGCAAAGGATAATCCAATAACAAAGACACACGTCAACCACACAAAAACCACTCCACCACAAAAAATGGAGCTGTCCAACAAAACACTGCATGCTGGGGCTATTTATATTGTCTTTGCATTACAGGTGAATCTAGTGGATGGATCAGTTTTTTTCACGCGCGTGAAAAAACGCATGCCACACGCGCGTGAAACGCGACGCAATCGCATAGTAAAATTACAGCACTCGCTAGAAAAATCGCAAGCTTTTCACTGAACGCATCCGGCCAAAAAACATGACGCCCGTGTGAAAGAGGCCTAACAGTCTTACGGATATGGCAGGTGAACTAAACTAGTTCCACCTACCTGCCACAGTCTTGCTGACTGGATCCCTGTGCTGGCAAACACATATCTACACACAGGAATCCAGATCCATAAGCTGCACCAAACAACAAAAGGAAAATCCCAACTGAACATCACATAGACATCACACATAAACTTGACATAAACTTAATGTGACATAAATCTTCTGACCACAAGGGTGGCCCCCACTGGCAGGTGTAAAACACAGGAGGCTGCTCCAGCTAAGCATGGCTGAAGCAACCCCCAGACATGTGCTGCACACTGAGGCTTTATAGGCCCAACAAACACACCCAGAGCACACACACACACTGGGAAGGGAGTTAACCCTTCCAGCACCAGGGAAGGGAAACACAAACTTAAAGGGTAAGTGTCCAACCCAAGAACACACTGTGGCTGTTGCCGCAGGCAACGACATGGGTGGCAACCATGTCCTGGGAGTCAGCCCGAAGGCCGGGACACTGCCACCACATGTACACATCCAACCAAACGTTGCCACGGGCAACCACAGTGAGGGGAAGATGTCAGTGCACACCAAACATAAAACAGAGTGCACACCAGACATACAAAAGTGCATACATACACGCACACAACTCCAAGGCAACCGCACACATACCTGTTGTCCGCGGCAACCGCACTTGAGGCAAACAACAAAATGCCTCCAGCTGCGGCTGACACAACAACCCAAACCGCGGGCAACTGTATGCAGCTCCCAAGGAGTCACGGCCATAAACATGGTCGTGACACTAAAACAAAGAACATCATACAAGAGGTAGAGAAGAACGTCTGCTAAATCTTCCCACAGAACTGGCGGTGACACTCCTGCCTTGTCCATCATGTTCCATGCTGTACTGCTACTGCCGCTACTACTACCCCTACACAGCTGCACATCTCCTGCCTTGTCCATCATGTTCTATGCTGTACTGCTACTACCGCTACTACTACCCCTACACAGCCGCACATCTCCTGCCTTGTCCATCATGTTCTATGCTGTACTGCTGCTGCCGCTACTACTACCCCTACACAGCCGCACATCTCCTGCCTTGTCCATCATGTTCCATACTGTACTGCTGCAGCCACTACTACTCCCCCTACACAGCCACACATCTCCTGCCTTGTCCATCATGTTCCATGCTGTACTGCTACTGCCGCTACTACTACCCCTACACAGCCGCACATCTCCTGCCTTGTCCATCATGTTCCATGCTGTACTGCTACTGCCGCTACTACTACCCCTACACAGCCACACATCTCCTGCCTTGTCCATCATGTTCCATGCTGTACTGCTACTACCGCTACTACTACCCCTACACAGCTGCACATCTCCTGCCTTGTCCATCATGTTCTATGCTGTACTGCTACTGCCGCTACTACTACCCCTACACAGCCACACATCTCCTGCCTTGTCCATCATGTTCTATGCTGTACTGCTGCTGCCGCTACTACTACCCCTACACAGCCGCACATCTCCTGCCTTGTCCATCATGTTCTATGCTGTACTGCTACTACCGCTACTACTACCCCTACACAGCCACACATCTCCTGCCTTGTCCATCATGTTCTATGCTGTACTGCTGCTGCCGCTACTACTACCCCTACACAGCCGCACATCTCCTGCCTTGTCCATCATGTTCTATGCTGTACTGCTACTACTACCCCTACACAGCCACACATCTCCTGCCTTGTCCATCATGTTCTATGCTGTACTGCTGCTGCCGCTACTACTACCCCTACACAGCCGCACATCTCCTGCCTTGTCCATAATGTTCTATGCTGTACTGCTACTACCGCTACTACTACCCCTACACAGCCACACATCTCCTGCCTTGTCCATCATGTTCTATGCTGTACTGCTGCTGCCGCTACTACTACCCCTACACAGCCGCACATCTCCTGCCTTGTCCATCATGTTCTATGCTGTACTGCTACTACTACCCCTACACAGCCACACATCTCCTGCCTTGTCCATCATGTTCTATGCTGTACTGCTGCTGCCGCTACTACTACCCCTACACAGCCGCACATCTCCTGCCTTGTCCATCATGTTCCATGCTGTACTGCTACTGCAGCTACTACTACCCCTACACAGCCACACATCTCCTGCCTTATCCATCATGTTCCATGCTGTACTGCTACTGCCGCTACTACTACCCCTACACAGCCACACATCTCCTGCCTTATCCATCATGTTCTATGCTGTACTGCTACTACCGCTACTACTACCCCTACACAGCCGCACATCTCCTGCCTTGTCCATCATGTTCTATGCTGTACTGCTACTACCGCTACTACTACCCCTACACAGCCGCACATCTCCTGCCTTGTCCATCATGTCCCATACTATGATGCTGCTTCTGCTACTACTATCCCTGCACAGCTGCATATGGTCTGCCTTGTCCATCATGTTCCCTACTGTACTGCTGCTGCCAGTACCATTACTCCTACACAGCCGCACATCCTTTGTCTTGTCATGTTCTATACTGTACTGCTGCTGCTAGAAACTCTATCCTTCACAGTATAGAAAACCTGAAATTGCTCCCCAGAAAGGAATCTTTTGTAAAAAGCCATTGCTTTACTGTCTAGTGTGATACATATTTTCTTTCAAATAACACTACATTTGTGGCTACTTCCCAAATTGGTACAATTTTTCAGTCATTTGTTAAAAACAAGCCATTTTGTCTTCTGATAGCGCCAGGTGTGTATAAACTAACTTGGTGGCCACCTATATCTAGGGCTTTAACTCCACCAAGGCCGGGCTCCTTGGTGACATGCTCCTGGTGCAAACAACACCCCTTTTTCATGGGACTTTACTGCACCCATCACTATTTACATTGCCACAACATATAAAATATATAAACAATAAATAGATTATTACATATCGCCACATCCAAAAAGTCAAAACTTTTAAAATATAAAAAAATATCTCCTATGCGGTGAACGCCATAATAGTCACCTTGACCCCCCAAAAATATAGGATAGGACTGTTCGATTATGGGCCAGATGTTCCTTGCAAAATGCATGGTATCGAATCGTATCGAGTATCGCAATATTTTTTTATGGTATTGAAACCGAATCAAAATTTTGGTATCAAAACAACCCTACTGCACACATATCCCTCGGTGGGTATATGAGGTGTGTGATAGGCAGTCTGCACACATATCCCTCAGTGGGTATATAAGGTGCGTGATAGGCTGCCTGCACACATATCCCTCGGTGGGTATATAAGGTGTATGATAGACTGTCTGCACACATATCCTTTGGTGAGTATATAAGTTGTGATAGACTGTCTGCACACATATCCCTCAGTGGGTATATAAGGGGTGTGATAGGCTGTCTGCACACATATCCCTTGGTGGGTATATAAGTTGTGATAGGTTGTCTGCACACATATCCCTCGGTGGGTATATAAGGTGTGTGATAGGCTGTCTGCACACATATCCCTCGGTGGGTATATAAGATGTGATAGGCTGTCTGCACACATATCTCTCGGTGGGTATATAAGGGGGGTTATGGGCTGTTTGCACACATACAGTCATGTGAAAAAATTAGGACACCCTTTGAAAGCATGTGGTTTTTTGTAACATTTTTAATAAAAGGTTATTTCATCTCCGTTTCAACAATACAGAGAGATTAAAGTAATCCGACTAAACAAAGAAAACTGAAGAAAAGTCTTTTCAAGATATTCTGTAAATGTCATTCTACAAAAATGCCTATTCTAACTGAGGAAAAAGATAGGACACCCTTGCCCCTAATAGCGAGTGTTACCTCCTTTGGCTGAAATAACTGCAGTGAGACGGTTCTTGTAGCCATCTACCAGTCTTCGACATTGGTCTGAGGAAATTTTACCCCACTCCTCAATGCAGAACTTTTTCAGCTGTGAGATGTTTGAGGGGTTTCTTGCACGTACAGCCCTTTTCAAGTCACCCCACAGCATCTCAATGGGATTCAAATCTGGACTTTGACTTGGCCATTCCAGGACTCTCCATTTCTTCTTTTTCAGCCAATCTTTGGTTGATTTACTAGTATGTTTTGGGTCATTGTCATGTTGCATGGTCCAGTTCCGCTTCAGCTTTAATTTTCTAACTGATGGTCTCACATGTTCTTCAAGCACCTTCTGATACACAGTAGAATTCATCGTGGATTCTATGATGGTGAGATGACCAGGTCCTGCTGCAGCAAAGCAGCCCCAAACCATGACACTTCCACCTCCATGCTTCACAGTTGGTATGAGGTTCTTTTCTTGGAATGCTGTGTTTGGTTTAAGCCAAACATGTCCTCTGCTGTTGTGTCCAAATAATTCAATTTTGGACTCATCTGTCCAAAGAACATTATTCCAGAAGTCCTGGTCTTTGTCAACTTTATCTCTGGCTAATGTCAGTCTGGCCTCGATGTTTCTCTTGGAAAGCAAAGGTTTCCTCCTTGCACACCTCCCATGCAAGTTAAACTTGTACAGTCTCTTTCTGATTGTAGAGGCATGTACTTCTACATCAACAGTAGCCAGAGCCTGCTGTAGTTCTCGAGATGACACTTTAGGGTTTTTGGAGACCTCTTTTAGCATCTTGCGGTCTGCTCTTGGGGTGAACTTGCTGGGGCGACCAGTCCTGGGCATGTTGGCAGTTGTTTTGAAAGCCCTCCACTTGTAGACTATCTTCCGGACAGTGGAATGGCTGATTTCAAAATCTTTTGAGATCTTTTTAAATCCCTTCCCAGACTCATAGGCTGCTACAATCTTTTTTCTGAAGTCCTCTGACAGCTCTTTTGCTCTCACCATGGTGCTCACTCTCACTTCAACAGTCAGGAGCACACCAAACTAAATGTCTGAGGTTTAAATAGGGCAAGCCTCATTCAACATGCAGAGTAACGATCTACTAATTATGTGCACCTGGTGTGATATACCTGTGTGAGATCTGAGCCAATTTAAGAGGGAATACATGTGAGGGTGTCCTATCTTTTTCCTCAGTTAGAATAGGCATTTTTGTAGAATGACATTTACAGAAGATCTTGAAAAGACTTTTCTTCAGTTTTCTTTGTTTAGTTGGATTACTTTAATCTCTCTGTATTGTTGAAACGGAGATGAAATAACCTTTTATTAAAAATGTTACAAAAAACCACATGCTTTCAAAGGGTGTCCTAATTTTTTCACATGACTGTATACTTCTGTGGTTATATGAGGTCTGTGATAGGCTGTCTGTACACATATCGCGCGGTGGGTATATAAGGTGTGTGATAGGCTGTCTACACACATATCCCTCGGTGGGTATATAAGATGTGTGATAGACTGTCTGGTATATAAGGTGTGTGATAGGCTGTCTGCACACATATCCCTCGGTGGGTATATAAGATGTGTGATAGACTGTCTGCACACATATCTCTTGGTGGGTATATGAAGTGTGTGATAGGCTGTCTGCACACATATCCTTTAGTGGGTATATAAGGGGTCTTATAGGCTGTCTGCACACATGTCCCTCGGTGGGTATATAAGGTGTCATAGGCTGTCTGCACACATATCCTTCGGTGGGTATATAAGTTGTGATAGACTGTCTACACACATATCCCTTGGTGGGTATATAAGTTGTGATAGGTTGTCTGCACACATATCCCTCGGTGGGTATATAAGGTGTGTGATAGGCTGTCTGCACACATATCCCTCGGTGGGTATATAAGGTGTGATAGGCTGTCTGTACACATATCGCGCGGTGGGTATATAAGGTGTGTGATAGGCTGTCTACACACATATCCCTTGGTGGGTATATAAGGTGTGATAGGCTGTCTGCACACATATCCCTCGGTGGGTATATAAGGTGTGATAGGCTGTCTGCACACATATCCCTCGTGGGTATATAAGATGTGATAGGCTGTCTTCACACATATCTCTCGTGGGTATATAAGATGGGTGATAGGCTGTCTACTGACATATCCCTCGTGGGTATATAAGGTAAAAGTGTATCGTGATTGGATAAATGGCACCATTGTGAATAAGCAATGTGGAAACTGCAGAGCACCACGTGCCACTAATGTGAGAGGTGAACGTCAGCTATGAAGGTGCACTAGAGAGGACCGACGCTACAGTGGAGCAGCTCACTGTCAAAATGAACCAGGAGGCGACCAGATACAACAGTTCAGAGAACCGACTAAATATGGGGCTCTGGAGCAGACGGTCATTGCACCTCTGCTAATGAAGTTGCGTAGACAATATGGTTTAAATTTCCATGGCAGTATTGGAATTGGACCTCCACTGATTGGTAAAGAGTTGCCTTCTCTGATGAGTCACGTTTTCTGCTTCATGGAACTGATAGATGTTGACGTGTCTGGTGAGAAACATCAGAGAACAAACATCCTGCAACCATTACTGGAAGAACACAAGATGATGGGAGCAGTGTTATGGTCTGGGGGAGGTTTTTTGTGGCATTCTCTGGGACACTCATCCATGTGGAAGGCACTCTCCTTGAAGATCACGTACACCCATACATGCTGATTGTCTCCCTGGGGTGGACAGAATCTTCTAGTAAGATATAGCAACATATCACATCACTACAAATGTCTGACATTGGTTGGAAGAGCATGAGCAAGACCTCCAAGTACTGTACTACCTTGGCACCCTAATTCCCCAGACTTGAACCCAATTGAGCATCTTTGTAACCACCTCGATGGTTGTGTTCGTTCTATGAATCCTCCCCATGTTGTCTCCAGTAGCTGTAGGACCACCTCGATGGTCATGTTCTTTCTATGGATCCTCTCCCCACGCTCCCTCCAGTAGCTCTGGGACCACCTCGATGGTTGTGTTCTTTCTATGGATCCCCCCCTCCAGCAGATGTAGGATGCACTGCAGTCAGCATTGCTCCAGATACCTGTGACAACCTACCAGGACCTTCTGGAGTCGCTCCCGGCTGGTCTGGCTGCTGTCCGTACTGCACACGGCGGTTACTGTGGATATTAGCTGCTGCTCAGAATAATGGGACCGTGTATATTACATGTGTATATTTTAGTACACTGAAGAATCTGTATTTCTCATATATTATAGTGCTCTCTATAATATGAAGTTGATTGTGCCAGTGTCTCCTCCTAATGCAGAGCCGGAAATAATCATGAAGTCTATGGCTGTTCACATAGACCCTGCAGAAAATCATGTGAAACTCGATGCCACCGTGCCAGCCCCCTCTCCGGATTATACCGAGGGGCTTAAATTATCTTGTCCAACTTCTTCACAGCTGACTCCTATTAATATCCACCCTCTGGTCACTGGGCCGGGGACATCCGAGGAGGAGACTCTCAAGGACTGTGTGATCTACTGCAGAGAAGAACCATCTCTGGGGGCATTTACTGTAAGTAACATCCCCGTTTTATTGTACTGCTTATATTGTATATGTGCTTCATGTAAAGGGCAGATGAGCCAAGCATGCCTGTGCACGGGGGTCGGGAGGAACAGCTGTCAGACGAACAAGTGCTAATGTATATGGCCAAACAGCCAAATAATTGTACCATACAGTGCCCACATAAATACCATAATACAGTACCTGTTTAATAGTGCCGACATATTACTAATATACAATGTGTAGATAATAGTGCCAGCAGTACCCATATATTACCATATAGTAACCCATGACTGCCCAAATACCACTGCTATATAGTGCCTAAATACTACTGAGCCAATGTCATGACATAACTGATGTATGTGCGGAGATTCTGGTTTGTACAAAGTGGCCATAGAAGCGAGAGCAGTGGTAAGTTACATCACAGTAAGGATGCAGTGATGTCATCAGTTTGGGTGGAGCTATCTAAATATAGACTCTAATAGTTGACTTGGATATTATGTTTGTAGTGCGCTATCATCCTCAGGACATGTGCTTTTATATGTTGGGTTGTGTGCAGGGGTTGTGTTTTATGTGTTTAGTATTTTTATTTGAGTTAGATTTTTTTGTGGAAAATAACACAGCACATCGGGGTTGATTGTGTATGATGGAGTCAAAGTGAATTGCAGCCATAGTGCATTGTAAAGCTGTCAAAAAGGAAAAAAAATTTGCTTGATGATCTGCAAAAAGATGTCCAAACTATGCAAAAAGAAATAAAAAATACTGAATATTTTCCAAAAATTTGCAAAAATGAAAAAATTCATATAGGAGTCAACCTTGTCTGAATATGCATCTGTAATTACTTAACAGAGCTCCCCTACTGGCCATGGGGGAAAAAACCATGGCGATGAGGTTGATGAAATTGACCTGCTGTTTCTTAAAAAATGTGCAGTATTTTACGTGGTGCTCATAATCACTTGGCGGTCACGTCTGTGCTCATGGTGTTTGCTCAGTTATTTATTATTTTACACGTATATGGGGTGTGTAGCACAGTACGGGGGCCAATTATTAAGTGGTAAAAACATTTTGTTTTTGAAATTTTTGAATTCTGAATTTCTGTTTTCAATTTTAGGTTAAAAATGGGATTCATTACTTTTCTTATTTTACCGCTGCTTATCCTTGGGATAAGCGGCATCATTTACATCTATCGAGAAGTTGTACGACTGATGTCCAGATCAGCAGTGAAGAACAAAGTGGTTGTGATTACCGATGCGGTTTCGGGACTGGGTAAAGGTGAGGTGCTCTGGTCCATGCCGGGTGTGCCGTGGTCTGAGGTTTCAATTTCATGAGTTTCACCACCGATGACTGATCAAACAACCCCTCTCGAAAAAGTTCAATGAATGTAGGGTCCGTGCACGTAGCACTGTGGGACAGAGGATGGGGGAATTATTTTAACACCCACTTGAGGTGAGTTTTTGAATATTTTTACCCTTTTCAGAATGTTCCAGAGTCTTCCACTCGGCTGGAGCTCGTCTGGTTCTCTGTGGAAAAACGTGGGAGAAACTGGAAGCTCTACACGATGCCCTGATAAGCGTCGCCGACCCCAGCGTGGTACGTGGTTATCTAACCCAGCAGTGTGGAGGCCACAAGGTATAGATATTACCTACGTTTGTTTTTGTCCCCCCCAGACTTTTACCCCCAAGCTGGTTCTCCTGGACATAAGTGACGTCAACAACATCGAAGCCACTGGTAAAGAAATCCAGGAATGCTACGGCTGCGTGGACGTGTTAATTAACAACGCCAGCATGAAGATAAAGGGGCCGGCCCACAGCGTCACCCTGGAGCTGGACAAGAAGATCATGGACGCCAATTATTTTGGCCCCATTACCTTAATTAAAAGTAAGTGAACCACTAACAGTAGTGGTCATAGAATCTCTAAAACTATGGAATTTTTTGCTATTTTTTGTCAAATGAAAATAATATATTATATTACACATAAACATTAACCCTTTAATGACCACTTTTATTTCATTTTTTTTGTGATTTGATGGTCCTTTTTTTATTACTTGTGGTACTGGAATAATTTTCTTTTCTTTTTTAGTTTTATTAGAAATAATTTGTATGAAAATGTAAAAAAATGTTTTACATCTATAGTTCTTATAGTTCCCTGTTTTGATATGTGATATGCAGATATCTCAGGTGACGGGGCGGCTGTTGTGCCATTTTGCATTGGCGTGAGTGGGTAGAGTTTTTTTTTTATCATTTGCGTTCCATTTTCAATTCTTTTTACTTATTTTTATATGTATTTTTGGTACAGGATATGGCCTCCATGAGGCTAATGTAGTCCACTGGGGACATTCACACTTGATAATTTATTTTTGTAAATTTTTTGACATCCATAGGAGCCCAAATTAGAGATGAAAACAGCCCCCAGTAGTGACATTAGTCGCTGGCAGAGCTCTTCCAGATCTGCTAAGACCCAGCAGCTCTGCTATTATGTGATCACCAGGCCCAATAGAGGCAGCAGAATTGGCGCTCCCTGTGTGCAGCACTGAGAATCTGAGAATAGAGAAGACAGAAGCAGATACAAACCAGTTTTTCTGAGGGTCCCCGGCTGTCTCAGGCAGTCGGGGTCCTAACCCGTTTCTTCTAGGTTCCAGGAGGTGGAGCTTTAAACCTGTGCAGTACATTTAAAATGACGAAGGTTTAAAGCTCAGGACCATGTGATGTACACATATGGCGCATGGTCATTCATAGGTTAAATGGAACACACTATGAAAAGGGCAGGAGAAAGTTTTCAGTTTTTATTTTTATTTTTTTAGAAACATAATTTTTATTGAAATATCAATTTCAAGTATACAGAAATAAAGGCATTAGTAAGTAGTAGCGGTATAATTTTCAAATTTTAGACATTTAAAAAATTCGTAAACAGAAAATTCTAATCAAAAAGTTAAAGAAAAGTACCTGTCAAACAACAAGTAGGGTTGGATGCGTCCGTTATGGATGAGTTGTAATTGTAGTACATGTTCTGCCTCTCCAATCTAAGCATTACAAGTGTGATCTCTGTAACTTACAGTTGTGCTGAGATGGCGATAACCATAACCTTAGGTAAATCGGCTGAGAGTGACTCGATCCAAACGACACCTTGTAGATCGTGAAGAAGTTTATTCCAAACTGTGCAGATCATACACCGATGAACAAATGGATAGATCAGAAAATCATGGTGTGAACAGCTAACAGAATACATGTGGCTGAGATGAAGGGTGAAGCCAGAATGAAAAAGAGGGGAGGAGACAATAGAGAGAGGAGGAACTAGGGGAAGAGAGAAGGGACACACAGGATAAAAAGGCAAACCATGCATGTGTAACATAACAGTACACATTATTCATTTTGTCCGTTTAGTATAAGAGGCTATCCATACACAGTTCTATCTAGGAGAGAGAGGGTTCATGTATATGGTTATTCAGTATCTCGGTTTGTAAAATGCTGATGCTAACCAAGCATCCCACCTAAGAAAATACTTGGGAAGGGAATTAAAAGCTGAGGCAGACATCTTCTCGTGC